>NC_041217.1:81878204-81879104 GCF_002837175.3 Physeter macrocephalus | reverse complement strand
CTCCCTGACTTCAGACTATACTACAAGGCTACAGTAATCAAGACAGTATGGTACTGGCACAAAAACAGAAACATAGATCAATGGAATAGGATAGAAAGCCCAGAGATAAACCCAAGCACCTATGGTCAACTAATCTCTGACAAAGAAGTCAAGGATATACAACGGAGAAAAGACAGTCTCTTCAATAAGTGGTGCTGGGAAAACTGGACAGCTACATGTAAAAGAATGAAATTAGAACACTCCCTAACACCATACACAAAAATAAACTCAAAATGGATTAGATACCTAAATGTAAGACTGGACACTATAAAACTCTTAGAGGAATACATAGGAAGAACACCCTTTGACATAAATCACAGCAAGATGTTTTTTGATCCACCTCCTAGAGTAATGGAAATAAAAACAAAAATAAACAAATGAGACCTAATGAAACTTAAAAGCTCTTGCAAAACAAAGGAAACTACAAACAAGACGAAAAGACAGCCCTCAGAATGGGGGAAGATATTTGCAAATGAATCAACAGACAAAGGATTAATCCCCAAAATATACAAGCAGCTCATGCAGCTCATTATTAAAAAACAGACAACCCAATAAAAAAATGGGCAGAAGACCTAAATAGACATTTCTCCAAAGAGGACATACAGATGGCCAAGAAGCACATGAAAAGCTGCTCAACATCACTAATGATTAGAAAAATGCAAATCAAAACTACAATGAGGTATCACCTCACACCTGTTAGAATGGGCTTCATCAGAAAATCTACAAACAACAAATGCTGGAGAGGGTGTGGAGAAAAGGGAACCCTCTTGCACTGTTGGTGGGAATGTAAATTGATACAGCCACTATGGAGAACAGTATGGAGGTTCCTTAAAGAACTAAAAATAGAATTACCATATGACC
>NC_041217.1:81873905-81877980 GCF_002837175.3 Physeter macrocephalus | reverse complement strand
TGGATGAATCTAGAGACTGTCATACAGAGTGAAGTAAGTCAGAAAGAGAAAAACAAATATCGCATATTAACGCATATATATGGAACCTAGAAAAATGTTACAGACGAACCGGTTTATAGGGCACAAATTGAGACACAGATGCAGGGAAAAAAACGTATGGACACCAAGGGGGGAAAGCAGCAGGGGGTGGGGGTGGGGGTGTGATGAATTGGGAGATTGGGATTGACATGTATACACTGATGTGTATAAAATGAATAACTAATAAGAACCTGCTGTATAAAAAAAAAATTTTTTTTAAAAGAAGAAGATTAAGTACCAATCCAGGTTTAGGCACTGAGGATAGAACAGAATCAGCCAAAGTCTTTTCCCTAAGGTTGCTTTCAGACTAATGGCTGGGGGGGTGGGAGTGGGGAGACACACACTTAATAGTACAATACATTGCAGGTTCTGTAAGAGGCCTCCACGTGGTGCAGCAAGGCCTCAGCACAGGAGGTGGTCTATTTGCCTGGGGCATGACTGGAAGTGTCACAGAGTGTATCTCTATAGGAGTTTGCCAGGCAGGCACAGATGGGGAAGGACAGGCTTTCCAGTAGATGGAACAGCATGAGCCAAGGCTTGGAGGTGTTAAACAGCCAGGCAGCTTCGGCCAACTTCAGGTTCTAAGAGTAGAGGGGCAAAGGGGCAGATGGTTGGGAGGTGTCATGAGACATGAGGATGGTAAGGTAGACGAGAGACACTTCACATAGACCGCCAGTGTCCTGTAAAGGAAATCAGTTTTTACCCCATGACAAAGCTGGTCCTGACCCCTTAGCTCGTTGGCAGTGGTACTGACCCCACTTCTGCTTAAATAACAACTGGGTGCTAAAATCCAGATGAGGCATTTGGATGCCATCATTCCAAGATGGCACTCCACATTTGCAGCATGGATCACCCCAGCTAGGCCAGTGCTCTTCTCATCCCTGAGCCCAGATATCCCCAGCGTCAACACTACTCAGACTTCGCTTTCCTCTTGTGGAGGAGAGACTCTTCAAGGACTTTTAGTTTTACAAGCCCTACCTCATTGTTCCTCTCCAACCTCATGCCCCACAGTCTAGACTCCACGTTTGGCCGTCAGAAAACTTTCCATTCATTACTTGCTCTTTGGCCTCATAATCTTTAAAAACAACAACACCAACAAATTTTAAGCACCTATTGGGCATAGAGAACCACTGAAGAATTTTAAGCATGTGTGTGACATGATCAGTTTTTCATTTTCAGAAGATTGTTTGATTGCAGTGTGGAGGGCTGGAGATGGAAGTACAGTCAGAACCTTGTGGTCACCCAGCTGAGAGATTGTAAAGCCTCAATTACACAGTAAGAGCGCGTGAAGAGAAGAGGACTGGACTTGCTCCCTATTGGATGCGAAAGCGGGAGACAACAAAATGGCTCTAAGGTTTCTGGCTGGGACATTGTCAGAGGGGGATGCCTCTTCCCCACTCCTTTGCTTCTGTGAAGGACTTTCCTCAAAACATTGCTGGCCTTTTGTCCAGTCCTTGTTCCCGTCCGGAGATGGAGTAAGTTACCTGGTTAATGGGCGGTAGCCATTTGTCCACGTTTCTTAGAGTGAAGTTCTTAGGGTGCAGTTAGTGTGAGGGGTCCACTTCTTTTCTCCTGCCTCTCCATCATTGAGTGCTGAGAGCACTGGTCCTCTCTGCACACTTGGATGACCTGCACTTGAAGGCTAGAAACTGGGAAGCCCATATTCTCCTAATCTCTAGTCTCCAAATTACTGCTTCTCTGTAATCAGGGTGATATTTTGGACTGCTGACTTTTGGAGCTACGTTCTCAGCTGGTTCAGATCTCAGTCAGGAAAAGAGAGCTATCAGTACTTTTTAAGGGCCCCCTCGCCCCGTAAAGCCCCAAAGCTGTGTTGGTCTAAGGTGCCTGTGGGACATCCAGGTGATGCTGTCCAGAGGAGATGGCTGGAGCGAGGGGCTTGGAACTCAGGAGATGCCTGGCTAGAGACAGATAGAGTTGGAAGCCGTAGATGAGATGGATGGGGGGAGTGGGAAGAGCAGTGGTCAGTGCTGACTTGCATCCATCCCCAGTGACTCTTGTTAAAATGGAGAGGGTCAGGCCCCAACTCTGGAGATGATAGATCAGTTAAGTCTGGGCTGGTGACAGGAGTCTGTGTTTTCTAAAATAAGCTCAGACATGATTCTGACGCTCACTGAGCAGGGTTGAGGAGCCCTGGTGAGAGTGGGACGTTCGAAGACAGGCCGTAGGACCCACTCAAGGGATGTGTGTGTCTGGGTGTAGCAGGGATTATTGATCAAAAGCTATTCGATAATGACCTATGACTGGTGACATCATTAACAGAAAGGGCTTCCTGGGCAATACAAACTAGAGCCTGGACAGTACACAACCTTGTTACAGAAGAGACAAGCTCGTTTCAACTATGAGATGATATTCTAAAGAAATATATTTAAATGATTGTGCATTCTTGATAACACAATGATTTTTTTGTTTTATTTTGTCTTCTAGCAGGATGGCCAGATCTCACAGTCTAATTAGCTTACGTTTCTAGTACTGTATAATTGATTACTTGCCTCCAGAATGAAAGGGGAAAGGGCATCTTGGCTTAAGCAGTAAAAAGGATTACGAGAAATTCACTTGTGTCTATCTTGGGACACCATCTGAAGAAAAGAAATGGAATTCTTTGATTGCTTAATTTAAGGAATTAAACATAGTTTAAATTCTTGATTTAACTGTAAAAATGTGGTTACATTTACACTCCTTTAAAGTATTTGTGTGACCCTGGGAAAATTACTCGAGGCCTCTGTGCCTCATTCAGTTTCCTCATCTGTAAAATGGGGAAAATAACAAAACTCATCTCATAAGATCTTTGTAAGGATTAAACGAGATAATACATGTGAAGCATATAGCGTAGTGCTCTGGGCACATACCAAACATTCAATAAATATCAGCTGAAAAAGTTTTAGACCAATAACTAAACAGCACTACTACTTACAGATAGTACTAGTTTAACACTCAGTGCTTCTAGCACAGGAGCAGCATAGCATGATTTAAACTTAATGCATATTACTCAGGCCTGTAAGAACCAGGGAATTTTCCTGGGCTGGGAAATAGACCACTTTCATGACAGAGCACATTCCTTGGCTATTTGAAAGGTTAGCTTCAAAGATCACTTTGAAAACTCCCCTCCCCAGGAACTTATCTGGGCCTGTCTGGATGGCAACATAGCCCAGCTTGGGAAGTGTCTGCCTTGTTTTGTGAGGCGAAGGGATAAAAATAAGGAGGGCTTGGAAGCACTGTGATCTAACAGTGCTGATCAAACAATTATTCACCCATCAGTTCAATAAATGAGTATCTACTTCATGCTGAGCAAAGTGCTAGGTGTTGGGGATACAACAGTAAATAAATTCCTTGTCTCCAAGGAGTCTATGTTTTAGTGAAAGGACAGACATACAAATATGTGCTACAATTTAAACGATGAGTGCCAGGATATGGGGTATGCACAAAATGCCATGGGAGCAGAGGGGAAGGGGACCCCTTCGACCACCCAGGCAATTGGACAGATGGTGATATTAATCATTTGAACTGGGGCTCCAAGAAGAGGAGAAGGAGAAGTTTAAGGGAGAAGGTAATGAGTCTGGCTTTTGTGATGCTGTCTGAAGCACTTGTGCAACATCCAAACCAAGATGTCCAGAAGCAGTTGAATGAGTGAGTCTAAAGCTAAGGAGAGAGGTCAAGGTTAGAGACCCAGACTTGGAAGTTACTAGTTGATGGGCATGGATGATAAACTGTCTTGAAAGAATGTTAGAGCTGAGTGATACTGTGGAAGACTAACATTTAAAGGGCAGGCAGAGGAAGAGGGGCCAGAAAGGAAAACGAAGAAGGAATAGAGAGGAAGAACAGGAGCCCAGAGAGAATAAGCAAAAACAAAAAATCAGGAGAGATGGGCTTCCCTGGTGGCGCAGCGGTTGAGAGTCCTCCTGCCGATGCAGGGGACACGGGTTCGTGCCCCGGTCCGGGAGGATCCCACATGCCGCGGAGCGGCTAGGCCCGTGAGCCT
>NC_041217.1:81860470-81873886 GCF_002837175.3 Physeter macrocephalus | reverse complement strand
GCTGAGCCTGCGCGTCCGGAGCCTGTGCTCCGCAACGGGAGAGGCCACAACAGTGAGGGGCCTGCGTACAGCAAAAAAAAAAAAAAAAAAAAAAATCAGGAGAGGTTGTTCAAGATAGCCTCAGTACTTTCAAAATATAACTTTAATGACAGAGTTAGTTAGTTACTATTCCATAAAGGATTGCCCTATTTTCAAAGAATTTGCAGTGTCTTACACGTGTGTTAAAAGATTGAGAAAATAAATTAGAACATTATAATGCACACTTAACACTAAAACTACCGAGTACAGTATAACTTTTAAATAGTTCGGAAGGCACTTAGGGGTTTTTTTTAGTGCCTCAGGGTATCATTATGAACTCTAATTATTATTGTTCTGTTCAACTGTGGGAGCACTGATAGATGGAGAGTTAATTGCCCTCTGGATAAACCAACTTTGACTCTGAATGGGAAGGCTGACTAGGTGCAAAAGAGAGGGGGTATCAGGATCCCAGCTCAGGTTAGGATGCCAGCTGACCCAATCAGAGACCTAAAACCATCAGAAAGAATTAAAACAAACCCCTGTGTGTCTGTGCGAGACGGTCACCTAGAGGGAAGTTCAGAGAGCAAATCAACCTCCCATCCCAGTATCCTAATATACTAGAAATGATGGTGACATCAGTGCGCATGTTTTTCAAGACCTACCTCTCAATAGCCATCCAAAGGTTTGGATCTGAGTTCATAATGGTCTGCCCTACACTTAACTTAAAATAAGTTTAATAGAACCAAGAGAAGCTGATTTATAAACTTGTTTCCAAGCCTGAGCCTTCCCTAAGAGGGATCCTCTTGGCTTTAGGAGGGATCCTAACTGATGTTGTAGGCATGGGGGCTAAATGGATTGTGTGTCTTCCCTGGGCTCTGGTTATAAGGTCACACCATGCTTGTGAGTTAGCAAGCTGTGGATTCTGTTACTGCCATAGTCAAAGACAACAAGTAAATTTGAGTCAAGGTGTTAGGGGACTGATCTCCCCAGACTGCCAGATTCGGGCATTGCCATGGCCACTGATGATCTGGCAAAGAACGAGAGTTTTTTCATGACAATCAAGACCGTCGACATGGGAAAAATTCCCCACTGTCCTTGCTGAGTGGGATTGCTGGATTTAGAAAGGCATTTGCTGAGTTGCACATCTGATGAGAAGGACGTGGGAAAAGAGATGTTGGAAAAGGGAAAGGAGCTGGCGGGACGTGGGCCAGGGCTGCTTGCTGCTACCTTGCGCTGTCTGCATGGTGGTGGGTAGCTGTGGTTTTGTTTTCATGAAAACCATCTGGAGTTGGGGGCTAGTCATCATCGTCATCACTGTCATCATTATCCTCTTCGTCAGAATTGTCATTGTCATCATCATCGTCGTCGTCATCCTCTTCATCCTCTTCATCTTCGTGGTCGTCATCCTCAGTGTTTATCTTCCCTGAAAGCACATCCTCAATCCAGTCTTCCAGCTCCTCAGCTGTGGGCAGGTCATCACCATCGGGAATCTCCATCCAGACACTGTCAGCCTGCAGCCAGAAACAGAATGAGTGAGTGAGTGAGTGAGTGCACGAAGGATCAGCAAGGCCAGGGGGTTCCAAGCAGCCGTGCTGAGTGGGCTCCAGGGCACTTACACTTATCAGGAATATGTGCACACTGTTAAATGGAAATGCTTAGTTGCAGAATGGTGTGTGCAGTATCCTGTTTGTGCAACATAGAAGGAAAGGTGTATTCCATTGCATATATATATTTTTTTTTTCTATTGTATGTATATATAGCCAGTTAGCAATGTCCTTTTACCCTGTTGGTAGATGTTCAGTCACCTGGGAAATTCTACATACCTTTATTTTGTAAACTACTTTTAAAATTAATAATAATAATAAATAATAATAATGTAAAATTCTGCTTAAGTTAAAACATTTTAAAACAGAACAGTAGGATACAAGGTGAAAAGCAAAAGTATTTCTGGCTGCCCTGACCCCATCCCTAGTCCCATTGGTGGTAGTTTCATGGCTGTCCTACCAGAAGTTTCATATAGATCCTATATATCATATATATCCATATATTCATGAACACACACACACACACACACACACACACACACACACACAGTGGTGATTGCCTCCATGGGCTTCTGGGCCACAGCTGCCCCATCACCCATTGAGCAATAACAACTCCCGGTGTGGGTTCCCTTGTGTAAAGAGACCTTGTTGTTGGGCTTTGGAAGAAAATACAGGAGAGTTTACTTGTGTGGAAAGTTCTAAATAGTCAGTGAACCTGGTTAGGCTGGCTCCATAAGCAAGGAAATGTGCCCATGGAAGAGAACCATGGAACAATAGGTTGGGACTGGCTCAGATTAGGATTGAGCCACACTGGCAAGTCTCCTGAGCTTTGGCAAGGCCAAGGGTCCTGCTCATTTCACATGGGGCCAGACTCCTATACGTGATCTCATAGTCTGGGCTGCATGGCAGAAACCAGGGCAGGCTGAGGGTATCCAAGCAAACTTTCTTGAGGTATACTCACATCTGTAACATTCACCACTCCAATCTGTGGCTTGAATAGGTCAATCTTGAAAGTCTTTTCCCAATAGGCAACAAGCTGTAGCAACAAAAAATAAAATTAGACGGCAGGCAGAAGGCATTCCTTGTTAAAGCCACTTTTTGTGGCTGGACCCACCTGCCATCCCATCACAGTAATTAGGTCACCATTGGTTAAAGGTCTCCAAAACAGCTGTGGGCACTGAGGAAATTGAAGACTTGGCCCCAGCGTTCAGAACTTTAAATAAACATGAAAAAAAAAAAAAGATGTCATAACACAAACTGTGAAAGCATGTAATATAAAAGCTTCTACAGCTGTAAGGAAGAATATTACAGAGATAGTCCAAAGCTGATTCCCAAGTTACTTGTGGCTCTTTTACAGTTTATGTGTGGTGAAAGAGCCATTTCCCTCCACCTCTCTTTCAATGTCTCACTTAAAAATCCCTTACCTTGCACCACTCTGCTCGTGAGATGGCCGGGGAAACAGTGGTGTGCTGTAAGTGGGCACACGAGTAAGAAGAGGGCTTCTTCATTCAGCCAGACTTGGGTTCCATGTGGACTAATCTCTGACTGGGGCAGGACTAAAAAAAGTAAGGGGCCATGGGGCTAAGAAAATGGAGATATTCAGTGGTAGAAAGTCTCCCAAACATGGGACTTCCCTGGGGGTCCAGTGGTGAAGAATCCGCCTTCCAATGCAGCGGGCACAGGTTCAATCCCTGGTCGGGGAACTAAGATCCCACATGCTGCAGGGCAACTGGGCCCTCGTGCCACAACTACTGAGCTCTCACGTCTCAACGAGAGATCCCGAGTGCCGCAAAATTGCAGAGCCCGCTCATTCTGGAGCCCGCACGCCACAACTAGAGAGAAGCCCGCTAGAGAGAAGCCCGTGTGCCGCAACTGGAGAGAAGCCCGCATGCCGCTAGGAAAAGATCCCGCATGCCTCAATGTAGATCTTGCATGCCGCAACTAAGACCCAACGCAGCCAAAAAAAAAATGAAAGAAAAAAAACTCTCCCAGACAAATATATGGTCTCATGGGGACTGTGGATAGTCAGGAACTTGGAAATCAGAATAGTCTGAAGATTTCTAGTTTGCAAAAAACAAGGCAAACATATAGAACAGGTCAGGAGAAATGTAGACCATCTGCTAGCTAGCATAACCAAATAGTTCAGGTAAACGAGAAATACAACCAGGCAGCAGCTAAACAAACAGCTATAATATATAGGGTCTTATAAGGCCATGACTTTGTTACGCTTACCCAGAATTACGAAATTGGCCTCAGGTGACATGGAATGCTCTGCCTTTGATTCACTCATTCTCTATGTAGGATTGGGTTCCAGGACCCTTGAGATCAATAAAACCCCTCATTTTTGTCTATTTAATCATAGTTTGATCAGTTGTGACCTATGCAGCAAATGATAATTCCTGGAAGAAGATAGAGTTATCATTTATATCCTAATAATAACTAAACTTGTACTGAGTATCAGCAGTTAGCTCAGCCTAAAGTCTACTGACTAACACACCAAGCTTTGGCATCACACAGACCTAGGCTGGAAGAGTATATCTACCACTTACAGCTTTAACCTCTCCAGCCGTCATTCTTTTCACCTGTAAGATAGGGATTATAATAGTCTGTACTTCACAGGGGTGTTGAGAGGATTGGATGAGATGATGCATGTAAAGAATTTACCATAGTTATAGGCAGATAGTATATTAGCTACCCTCATTATCATTACCACTGGGCTCATGTATTGTACACATTCTGTTTATTCTCTTTAAAACAAAGCATAATCAAGGCTTTCTGGCCATTGATCACTGAGCCAGGCAAGAGTTTGGGCTTTAAGGACCTGGGAGAACACGCTGAACAAGACAGGCAGGGTCTCTGCCCTCCCTGAGGGTTTTTTTTTTTTCTTGGCCGCGAGGCTTGCGGGGTCTTAATTCCCCCATCAGGGATTGAACCCGTGCACCCTGCAGAGGAAGTGCAGAGTCCTAACCACTGGACTGCCAGGGAATTTCCAGCAGAGGTTGTTCTTAACTCTATGCAAAATGTTCATCTCTGAACATTTGTTACTTAGTAACTCAGGTTGTCTCAGAGCGATGGTCCCCACCCAGAAAATGAAAGAGGTTATAGCAAGGGGTGGTGGTGGAGTGAAGGGCAGCTATGGAGCTGCTGGCAGAAGAATTTCACCCAACACCCTTGAGTGGGCCCCGCAGAAGGACTTCTGGCCTCTAGGGAGTGAAAACAATAAGTCTAACCATGTCAGTGTAGGCACCAGGCCCTAAGTTCAATGTTGCCCCAGGGGCTAAGATCTCCCACAGTGGGTGGGGACAGCCACTGAGCTTCTGCAAGTGCCCCTCCTATTTCACATCCTCCTTCGTGCATCCAGGTCTCACCCTAAACACAAACATGAGGCTGTGAAGGCGGCCAAGGTCGGGGTCCCGGTCTGAGCCACTCACCAGAGGAAAGTCATCTGGGTCGATCCATACGATGCTCAGGTCAGGGTTGTCCGTGTTGTCCCGAGCAACCTGCTTCAGGATCTCCAGGAACTCGTAGCCATCTGAAGCAGGATTCAAGAAGGTTGAGTAAGCCCTGTGCATATATGGCTTCTAATGTGGAGAGCAGAGTGCCGTTTTTCCACAAGTGTTTCTTAGGCCATTTGGTGCATACCCTCAATTATAGGATTATTCTATAAAATGAGTCAGATGAGAACTCTAGCCACAAAGCAGCTTATTCAAAGGAAACAATAAACATTTTGAATAAAGAAATTGAAAGTTTCACAGGGAAGTGTCTGGTTGCAACTGAAAGCTAAGTTCCATTTGCTAAATTGCATATGAAAATTGACCAGCCTTGTGTCAGAAAGTGCAACCCCAGAACAGAGAAACTCCTGTCTGGTCCTCAGTGCTCCGTGCCATCTCTTAAAACTGATAATTTATTGATACTATCCCTGAGAGCTCCCCATAGCATTCGCTCTATGGAGCAAGAACGTTTCGCCTGGATCCTTAGTTTTCTACAACCTGGAGTTCCTATAACCTTCAGACTAAATGGGCTTCTGATTGACAGTTGGTTTCAAAGCTTTGAGATAGTAAATAGGGTCCCCTCCCCTCATCACCATTTCCCTGCATGCTCTGCCATCCCTTTATTCAATTCGAAACATTCATTGCCCCCCAGGGGAGGGATGATTCATAAGAAAAGCAGAGACAAGCCTCAAAAGACAAACTCATAGCTTCAAGAGCACAGAAAGCCTAAATCTTGAAGAAATGAGAAAGATAAACTTTATATCATAGACAAAAATTTTGGAAGAATGTTTAGTAAGAGAAAGGATAGCCCAAACCCTCAGTATCCCTGCCCCACTCCCAGCTAGAAACAAAGAGTTTAGATTCTGGCAAGTCCCTGAGAATAAGCTCTGTGCCTGTGTGTATGTGTTTGTGTGTACATGTGCACCTGTGTGAAAGCAAGCCCGTGTGTCCATGCAGAGAAACTCCACAGTTTCAGAGAGTCCCAGAGTATAGGGGATTCATGCTTTGTTTTAAAACTCATGAAAATGGAAAGACCTCAGATTCTCTTGGCGAACCCTCTGGTGCAGGAGCACTAGGGCAGAGAAGAGAGTAAGGAGGCCCCACCGACTTCTCTGTGGTTTTGAGGAACACGGACAAGGCTAGTGGAGGGGGCAGATCTGAGGAAGTCAGATGGATGAAGGGGACCAGTGGTGACCTTGGCATAAAGCTAGAGTCCAGACAGAATGACGGACTTCTCTGCAGATGCCAGCATGGATAGGTGGTGATGATAACTCTGACCAGATGCACGCTTCACCCATCATACCTGAGAACCAGCAAGACACCGGATCCCGAGGGATGGTGGGTGGGGGAGGGGAGACCATTAATTGTCAGACCCAGTTTCGTCCATCCAGTGGTAAGATTTAGGTTCAGTTCTAGAAAATAAAGTTGTATCTCTTGCACAGATGAATTTGTGGCCTGAAATTTACCTTCTATATAAGCAACTAACTCACCCACTACTTAGAAATTCAGTACGGCAACTGCTCTTTCTTTGTAAAAGTTTCCTTCTTTTGATGGGGGCCCCAGCCATTCTAAGCCCCTCTCTGTGGCCTCTGTTGAACACACCTCTCCTCTCTCCAGGCACCCTAGCCTTTGTTTGGCTACCTGGGGCCTCTTGGGAAAGGTTTTCCTCTGCACTTCCTCATATTTAACATATTCTAGGCAAAATGCACACTCTTCTTAGGAGCTCTGCTTTGAGTGGGTGTAGTCTCTTTAACTGTAGCTAAATCACACTAAAGATTCAGACTAGGCCCCCTCAGGCCTTGTTACCTGGAAGGCAGAGCTATCCCGCTAGTAGAGAAGAGGGTCGTTATGGCCTGCAGCCCTCTCCAGCAGAGATCCGGGTGGCCTAGGTGATTTTTCCATCTATGCTCTGAACTATATGACAAATTAGACTGTATGACAGACACTTGAGATGGATTGGGGCCTTGTGTTTTAGCTCTCATTATCTATTACTGTAGGGGTTGGGGTGGAGATGGGAGTGGAGGTAGGGATATTCTTCTTGCTGCCTGATGTGTGGCCGAGAAAGTCAAGTCCCTCCAGAGTGCCACAGGCTGCTGCTACTTGGACACTATGGATCTTCCTTCTCTGGGTGTGTCGTCGTGTCACAGGACAGGGACTATGGTGCCACCTGGGTTATCTGTGGATTCAAGTATCATTGTACACAGACTGCAACAGGGGATTTCTCCTCAACAGCTTCAGTGACTACTTTCAGCAGCCGAGAAGAGACGGATGGCAATAGATAAGGTGATGTTGCCAGTACTCTGGAAGAGGAGAATCACATGTGACAAATCAGAAATTCACAAAGAGGATGAAATTCAACCACACAGACCCGAATTCAGGTAGAAAGTAAACTTGAAGTGCAAAAGACTAACTCATGTAAAGGGAAGGCAGAAACTGTCTAGGCACAGTGTTGTAGAGGGAGAAGATCTGAACGGAAGCCGAACACACAAGATGGCGCTGTGGTTTTCTGATGGAAAAACCCACGTAACGGGATTTATGAATAAGAATGTACATACAGGGATCGTTTCTATGTTTTAGAGCAGGTTTGGAGACAAAAACTGGGTCCTGCAAGAAAAATCAAATGGATTGGAGTTTTCACATAAACAAGAGAAGTCAAAATTGTGGCTTAATGCCTGTTTTTAAGAATACAAAAAGTTTTTGTGAGGAGGATGTTCTTTATGTCTATGGAGGAGCAAGGAAAGCTCAAAAAACATGCCCAGAATTTATTAATAATTGAGTTGACAAAAGCTGGGGAAGTTTCTTCTGGAGTCAAGGGCAGCTTTTTGGTGTTCAGGATGATGGATTTTATAATGGGCATAATCCTTCTGTATCCCTGAATATTTCCAAGAACAGAACAGAACCTGTTCTTTAGGGAGGGAGTCCAGCATGATGTTTAAACACACGGACACTTGGGGCAAACAGTCCAAATCCTGGGTCTGCCATTTAGAGTGTGACTTAGGGCAAGTTATTTAATGTCTTGGTTTCTCAACTGTAAAATGGGGATGATAAAAATAGTACCTGTTTCATAGAATAACTGTTAGTTAAATGTGTTAGTGTCTCTATGGCACTTAGATGGTGCCTGGCACATAGTAAGGTTTAGCCATTATTCTTCTGAAATGCTCTGACATTCTTCTGCTTGAATACAAGGAACCTGGCCACTCATCTGTTCATTCAATGCATATGTCTTAAGTGCAATGATCTGGGCACAGGGGGGTGGTTAGACACAGTCTCGGCCCCTTGTGTCAGAGAAGACATACTCCCAGGCAGTTACACCAGGAGGTGGTGTGTCATGGAGCTATTTCTTCTGGCCCCTGTTGCTGACCCAGTGACTGAAGTCTGCAGGGGTGGCTGTACCAGGCGGTATGACTATGAGAACCTCGCCTCAGTACATGGTTAAAGCACGGTTTAATTACTTTGTTTTAAAGTCATTAAGCTAATTTGGATATTCCTGATCCAAGGCTCACAATCCCCATACCTTTCCCCCCATTATTCCCCAGCCTTGAATATAGACCTGTTGGAATGGATTCTCATTCATCTGGGAAAGCGGAATTAAGGCAGCCACACTGGCCTCACATGGATTCAGTCGCTAACATTTTAAGTTAGAAGTTCAGTTTCCTCTTAGGGACAGTAACTATTTCTTTGTAAAACAGGTGAGCTGGAAAAGGGACACATCCACTGTGGATCCTCCCTTTCTGACCAGGAAGGCAGGTGTAGGAAGCCACATTTCCCTTTTGTAATTCAATGTGAAGCAGAAGACAGTTCACAGTTGCAATTTTATGAATGAATGAATGAGTTTGAAATTAATGACTGTTTCCTTTATCAGTGATATACCCAGCTAAGAGGCCTTTTAAGATTGTGGCCATGTAGCTCTCAAAAGGAATAGCCCATAATTTTTTTCAGAGGTAGGTTAAGAAAAAAGAGGAAATATTATTTTGAAATTTGTAGGTTAGCAGTTATTTCACCATTGAAACTAGAGGACAATTCTCTGCAGTCATTAGTTGGAGAAGCAGCCATTTTCAAAGCCAGAAGGGACTCCCAAACATCCCACAGATTCAGGCATGTGTATAGCCCCACCCAGAACATTTGTCTGTCTTCTCTCTTGAATATTTCCAGGGCTGAGCCCCTCGGACCTCCCTAAAGGTCCACTACAGAGTCAATAACCCAGACAGACAAGAGTTGTTTTCTTGCATCCAGCTGAAATCTCCTTTTTTCTCAAGAATTTTGTCTCCCAACTTCTTCCTTTATGAACACAGGACATTGTTCTTTACATGCAGGAAGTCTGCGATCATGTAGCCCAACTTTGATTTTATGAGTATTTCTTGAGCATTTACTGGCTACTGGCTACTGAGTCCTTTTGTATTTAATCTTCACATCTAGTCCTGATGGAGGTTAGGAAGATGTTTTTATCTCCATTTTAAAGAGGATGAAGTTGAGACACAGGGAGAGTACCTGACTTGCCCAGCATCACACGCCAGCAAGTGGCAGAGCCAGGATTCTAACTCAGGTCTTTGGTCTGCAGGTCGAGAGCCGTTTTCACAATCCATCTGCGGTCTCCACATGCCTACCAAAACTGCTGCATCTTCTTGCTCGAGTTTGTGCTTGAGATCCTAGTGCTCAGTGTGAAAGCTTCAATGTGAGGGAAGCAAGGGCAGGGGCATGGGGAGACACCCGGGTGGAGAGGGGGGCTGGTGGCCGGCCCCTGCCCTCCCCCGGAGGAGTCAGGGTACCTTCCCCTCCTTCTAACCTGCCGCTAAGCCACACACTCCCCAGCTACAGCGTGTTTGGTTGGCTGTCTCAGAGATTTCCCTGAGTGCGCCTGGAATCTCAGAGATGGCCCTAACTAAAGAAGAGGGGCCCGGTGCTGTGAAAGCTGTGACTCTGTCCCTGCCACACGGGCCTGGACCCTGAGATCCCACGACCCGGGGTCGAGGGCTCAGAATGGGCCAGGTTTCCCACGGCAAGCCAGAGACCTCTGGGAATCACATTCTGTGGGAGGGGAAGCCGGTGATTATGCTCTCCTCCTTCCCAGGCAGAGAGAGCCTGGTGGGAATGAGGCTGCACAAGCCCTGGGGGACCAGTTCCAGGCCAGTCGCAGCCATGTCAGGAGCCAAGGCCTGTCTGGCAGAGACACGTGTGTCTCAGACCAAGCAGTGGCCCTGAAGTAACAGGCCCAGGCCCTCAGCGTGCTGCCCAACCGGCTCTCACACCATCCTCTGGACCCAACCTCGGGGACTGGCGGTGCCCATTCCGTAAAGGCACTGAAAGACCCTCCCTGCCGCCACACCATGTGCAGTTATGGGACTCGGGGTCTCGCCCTGGAGACAGGCCTAAGCTTGGGAAGCCAGGCTGTTTGGCCCGATCCTGTGGCTATTGCTTCTACAGCAGACGACACAGATAAGCAGGCGTCACGCAGCTTGGAGGTTGTGTCTGGAGTTTGAAGACCCTGCACAGGTCACTTAACCTCTCTGGGGCTTCCATCTCATCATCTGAAGATGGAGAAAACAGCTCCCTTATTACCTTGGGGACTCATTGATAATAATGATACCGCTGTTATCATGTGTGGCATCTGCAGAAGAAAGTGCAAAGATTTTCTGTCTTTCTTTCCCACTCTGTCAATATTTAATTCATTTCAAGTGTTAACAGGAGGGATTCAGTTTTTCAATGGGCAGGTATGTTCTGAGTGCCCACATGTATTAGACCCAGGGCCAGGTGCTGGGACACAAAGGTGTGGAGGGCAGTCACCTGAGAGGTCCCCTCGCAGAAAGGCCCACTCAGTAAGTGTGGAAGTCTCAGAAAGCTGCGGCATGGCACCTGAAGCTGGGCCCTTTGGGAGCCTAGGGAGGACAAGGTTGAGAGCACCTCCCAGACAAGGCGAGTCACCCAGTCACCTGTTAGAATGAGACATCCGCTTAGAACAGGGGGACATTGTGTGGGCCCCATGGTCCTGAGATGGCTCCTGCGACATCAGAACACCCTGACACTCCTTATTACAGCCCTCCTTCTCTGCTCTGTCTCCTAGCTCTCAGGGCCCAGCATTGGTGGAAAAGTCCAGCGGTACAGCTTTGCAATACAGAGGAGCATAGGTGGTAGTTATAGAGCCTGGGCTTGGGGCTGGACTGCCTGGGCTGGAATCCCAGTTCTACTACTGATTAGTCACGTGACCTGGGGATGCTACTTAACTTCTCCATGCCTTTGTTTCCCTATCTGCATATTGGGGAAGATGATAGTGACAGTACCTACTGCATACAATAGGGCTGCTGTGAAGATCAAATGTGCTGATACTTAAGGGCTGGGAACTAAGTTTAGCATTTAGCAAGAACCAAATTTTAAATTTGACAAATCAAATTTAAATTTGGAAACTCAGTTAAGCAGTTGCCTATTTGAGGCAACAGGTGTCAAAAACATTTTCCGGGCTTCCCTGGTGGTGCAGTGGTTGAGAGTCTGCCTGCCCATGCAGGGAACACGGGTTCGTGCCCCGGTCTGGGAAGATCCCGCATGCCGCGGAGCGACCGGGCCCGTGAGCCATGGCCGCTGAGCCTGCGCGTCCGGAGCCTGTGCTCCGCAACGGGAGAGGCCACAGCAGTGAGAGGCCCGCATACCGCAAAAAAAAAAAAAAAAAACATTTTCCAAGAAACCGAGGCGGTTGAAACTCGTTTAGAACAAGGGCTTGGAGTCTTTGACCCGGGGCCCCTCACCGGTTGCGTTCCACAGGCGCAGACGGCAGCCGGTTCGCGTATTTCCAGCTTGTAGTGCTAATATTGCCAGTGCCCTTGGAGGATATCCATCCAGCATGCGCTCATGTAGAAATGCCACTTTGTGAACCGTTCATCGACTGCTCTAAAGAAGATGTCAGCCTGATGCAGACGCATCTGGGGGCAGCCGGGGAGACTCGTTCATTTTCAAACCTGTCAAACAGTAGCTCCGGCGGCATTCTGAGCGCAGGAGCTGAGAGGAGGCTGTGGAAGAGGAAGCCGGGCCGCACCACAGGGCACCGGGCAAGACCAGAGAGCTGGAAATGTCCTTCCCAGCCAGGCCTGCCTGCAGGGGCAACGGGGATGAGAGCTCACCGCAGAAGAGGCCTAGCGATTACGCTCAGGACTGGAGAGCAGACACTGCAATCCCTGAACACAAGCTCTCGGCTGCAAATGTCAGAACCGCTGTGAGAGTCCTTGGGAGACCCGGGTCACTCAGACCTTTGTTATTATTGCTGCTGAAAAATCGTAGATTCCAAATTTGGAAATATCAGTGGGGAGGAAGTTTGACTTTTCTTCATTGATTGGGCGCTCAAGCTTGCAGACGGCTCCGCCCGCTGTCTTCACTCCCTCTTCTTTCTCTCTCGGCTCCCTCCGCTTTGCGCATGCCCAGAGCCTGCAGCTGGCTGGGAAGTCCTGGAGACGGTAGTGTGGTCAGATGGACAGTGACCAGAGGAGCCATCCAGAAATCTAAGCGCCTGTGTCCGCTGTGCCTCTAACCGTGTGATCTCAAGAGCGTCGTTGAACTTCTCTGGGTCTTTCAAATGTTGGAGGTGCAGGGGGTGGTAAAGGACAGCAGAGAGGAAGGAGGGCAGGCTAAATGGTCACCAGACGTCCTCAGGGGTAGTAACTCCGAAGGGCCGGCAGACACAAGGCAGGGCCTTGTGGTTCAGGGTGTGGCTGGGGAGCCAGACAGCGCTCAGCTTAATTCCAGCTCCACTGCTTCCCAGCAAGTCAGCTGCTCTGGGCCTCAGCTTCATCAGTTGTAAAGTGGGAATAAAAGTAGCACCTCCTACATGGGGTTGCTCTGTCACCTAAGCATACAGTAAGTCACCATCATCATCACCTTCTTCCTCAGTATCATAATGAATTCAGAGGTCAAGAAAGCCTGATAGAATTTGAATCTTGGCTTGGATACATCGAGTGATTTGGGCAAGTCATTTAACCCTTAAGAATCACTTTTCTCATCTGACGCTGGGATGATTATTATGCGTATATCACAGGGTGGCTTTAGGGACCAAATAGGACCACCTCCATAAAGCTCACAGCACAGTTCCTCCAGACTGTTAGCTCTTTAAGGAGAGCTGTATTATTTTCCTGGATGTATGACCCGTTTTCTTTGGCGAGCGGTTTGGTTGGCACAGCGGGCCACATGTAGCTTGTTAGCAAAAGCAAGGTATATGAGGAAGTACTGTCTGGGTAGGAATGAAATTCCTAGTCCTGCAGCCAGGCCCCTCTGGCCCGGTTACACATCAGTGACCTGAGAGTATAATGACTGACTAGTCGCAGAGTCAAGCACTTTCACGGAAAAGCCTTTCCCTTTCCCAGCCCTGAGCAGGCCAGCACCCACCC
>NC_041217.1:81814629-81860402 GCF_002837175.3 Physeter macrocephalus | reverse complement strand
CTGAGGAAAGATGCTGTGAGCTCCTCCCCCTCCCCCCACCCCCAGCGCATTTCTTCCAGCTTCCCAGTAACAAGCCCCAGCTTGGGCTCCTTTGGGGCAAGACACAGCTTCGGGCCCAGGGGTGTTTGTGCAGGGAGGAGGTGGAAGTAGTTTCAGGAGCTTGATTCATTACAGCAGCAATCTCGGTCAAACAGGTTCCTGCAACCTCTCGGAGGCCTCTTTGTTCCATTGTTCCAGAAAGCCAGACAGGCCTCCCTGCAATCCTGGGAGGGGGAGGGGAGGGGTGGGAGCGGGCGGGGGAGGAAGCCCCCTGGAGTCTGGCCAGCAGGCTGCTGCGGATGGCGATCTCATCTCTGTTCACACAACACCAGGGATCCCATTCTGTTTGATTATAGCTTGTAAACCTTGGGCAACTGGCTTCCTTTGCTATTTTCTTCTCCAGGGGCTGAGGGGTGGCCAGAATCTGTGGAAAAAACCTGGAAGCATACTGGTATATATTTTTTTGGACGCAGACTAGATTTTCTTGAAGAGTTTTTCCAAATCTGCAAGTCAATGATAGGAAAACTGGGACATCAATGGACATTCAAAAAAATTAATTAAAAAAAGGGGGAAGGAAGCTTTCAGATAATTTGCAGCACAAATTTGTTTTTCATACAATGGAATATTATTTGGCCCTAAAAAGGAATGAATTATTGATACATACTACATACAGATGAATACTGAAAACATTATGCTGAGTGAAAGATGCCAAGCACAAAAGGCCACATATTACATGGTTCTATTTATATGAAATATCCAGAACAGTCAAATCCATAGAGACAGAAAGTACATTAAATGGCAGGGGGTGGGGGAGAAGGGAATAGGAATGGCTGCTAATGGGTATGGGATTTTTCTGAGGTGATGAAAATGTTCTGGAATTAGAGAGTGGTGATGTTTGCACAATTTTCTGAACATACTGAAACTGCTGAATTGCACACTTTAAAAAGGTGAATCTTATGGTATGTGGATTATATCTCAATTTTAAAAATTGCATGATAAAACATTTGGGTTTCAGCCTGTAAGAAACTATGGAGGCTGATAATATGTTACCAAAAAACAAAACAAAACCCAAAAAACTACTGGTCAGACAGTGATGAATTGGGCTCAGTCTCAGTCAGTCATCTGCCTATCTAATCATCTGCCCGCAGGCATTTATTGAGCACCTACTATGTGTCAAGGCATGGGCAAGAACCAGGTATATATTGATGAATGAGACAATCTGTCCCTCCTTCATGGTCTCCCTCTAGCTCATTGTGCCCTCTTGGGCAGCTTGTTGAACTTCTCTGACCCTTTGTTTCCTCACCTGTCCTTATGAATGTATAAGAGGCTGAGGTCCTAGGAAAATATGACACAGTTGTATCTTACCTGGAACAGTGGTTCCCAACCCCACGGTGCATCAGTACTTGCCTCAGAGCCCCGTGAACTGACAGGTGTCTGAAGGTCCTGTTTCAGTCAGCCCCAGGTGGCTTTGTGGCACTATCAGGTTGGGAATCCCTGCCCAGGCACCTCATAGTCCAAAGCCTGACTGCTTAGCCATCCTAAAGGAAGTTCTCTGCCTTCTCTGGTTGCATTCTGGATTGTCCCAGGTCTTCCAAAACACACTTCAGAATCACCACTTACACCTCCCTTTGGGGACCCTTTATTCACAGAGCACTGCTGAAGGGACCCGGCATTTTACCACCTGCAAAATTAATTTTTCCTGCACTTCACTTTCCACTGGTGTTAAAAGGAGTGAAACCAGGAAAAAGTTCCAAAATAAAACAAAATTACACATCTATTTATAGGATCATTTTGTACTTTAGAAATAAGCTGCTCGTTTTGCCTAGTTCCCATTATCTGGGGGAATATTTTCTATGAAGTTTCCTAAGTACAGACAATATTTTTCAGACCAAAGGGTACATGATTGTTATTTTAAGGTAGGATTGTGATTCACATAGGCTAGGTCACAACATTGGTAAATGAACTTTAAATGTGAACAGACGTTTACACACACACACACACACACACATCCTTAAAGCTAGGACGTTTTAATATCCTCAACCTCAGTACTTGGTGCTTCTTCCTAGTTGGGCAGGAAGGCAGAATGAGGTTCAACGTTCTGTTAGCTGTGTGCACATTTGAAAGTGGAGTCGTCCCCAACAGGCGACCACCAGGGGGCGCCCGATACCTTGCGGTTGCGAAAAACCGGAAGTGAAGGAAGAGAGGGTGAGGGCTGACAAAGGTGAGAGGTCAGTCAGGCTTAAGGTGCACAGGAGCAGACAGCAGGCTTCCTACCTGGATCACTCCTCTCCGCAAAGGCCACAATGTGGATCCCGTTCAAATCATCTTCCTATGGGAGAAAAGAATCAAAGTTACTCTCCTGGGTGGAGAGGTACCAAGGACAGACTCAGAGGCTGGAATGGAAATGGGAAGTGGTGGAGGGGGGTGGACGCAGGGGCACAGAAGAGCCGAGCAGGGCATGCATTCAGGACAGGAATACTGATGAGCCCCTGGGAGGAACGTGTGGTGTTTGATTAGTGGGTTTGCAAGACAGGAAAACACCAACTGCACACAGACATTAGCACTAAAGGGGCCTCACCCCGGTGGTCTGGTGGGTCCAGGAGAGCAGCAGTAAAAGGCAAAATGAGGAAGAATGTGAGTCTGGTTCATCAGGAGCTCTGAGGGCAACAAGCATTCTGGACACAGCTCAGTGAGCGCGCATGTCCGTCTGTGTTCTCAAGAATTCACCGCCAGCAAATATTATCAGCGATATACCAGATTATGGAAACTTCCGAATGCTGCTGACGGATCCTGAAGCTGTCCCCAAACAGGCAGCAGGCACGACTCTATGCGGTAAATTAGGATGTGGGTCTGTTTGGGTCACACGAGGATCATATGCAAGTGTAGTGCTTCTCTGTTAAGACATCTCTTATTGAAGAAGCAGAACCTGTGTGGTCAGTAGGGGACGCCTTGCTGACTGTGACCTCCAGGTTGTTTCCTTGGGGTCCTTTCTGCTCTGGAACCCAAGCTTGCCAAAGCAGGATAGGCCTCTAAAACATGTCATGAAAGTGGGAGGCTACAGGGAGAGTCTGGAATTTGGAGTTTAGGGAAGGTTGAGGGTGTGACAGTAAAAGTGTGTGTGGATGTGAAGGCTGGGACGAGGTAAAGAATCTAGAGAGAGTATTTCAAATCCATGGGCAAGCAAGTGGCAGTCCATGTTTCTATGTCCTGGGCAGAAAGGACCATATATATGTGCCTTGTGTCTCCTCTGCATTGATTATTCCTGCAGAAGGAGAAGTGGGAGCTTGGAGGGTCCCCTCTTTGAGAAATGTGATCCTCAGAAGACCTGGAGAGGAAGTTGTGTGAGAACGAGGCACCGGGGACAAATCCAAGTGAATGTGATTATCACTGACACCAGTAGAGGGATTCACTGGATGCCCTGAATGTGTCATATCAGAATCATCCTAGGGAAAAAAAAAAACTCCAGGCATCTCAACCCTCCCATGATCTCCGTTTCCATTTCAATTGATTTTAATGCTGGTGCAATCCTATCTAAATGCTAATTTTTTCCCCTTTGAGTTTGGAATGGACAGAAACCTCCAAATAGTCTAAGAGAGATTAAATGGAAAATATTATTATTAAAAACAAGAGAGTAGGCATTGCCATGGTCAGACTCTCTGGGGAATTGAATTTTACAGATAACGTGTGTGTGTGTGCACACGTGTGTGTGCATGAGTGTAGGTTTATTACACAAATCTGACAGCAACCAGAAGGGGAGTCTGAGGTTTCACTATTTTACATTTGCTATTATCGCCAGACAGAATATCCTGATCAGTTCTCATTAGGCTGCCCCGTGTCTCTGTCTCCTGCCATCAGTTGGAAGTACGCAGTGTTAATTCTGTTCATTTCTGTGTGCCCTTCTAGAATGCATTTGGAAATTGGTTTTAGAATTAAAAATCCATATTCGTTTGCTAAGAGGCTGCTTATAATACGGCTGTCACTCCGCAGGCCTGAGGTGGTCCCTGGATGGAGAGCCATACGTAACCCAAAGAAAGAGCCTCTCTCTTTGTGGGTCTCAAAGATTCAGCCCACAAACCTGTATTGAACACCTGCAAAGAGGCAGGCACTGCTCAGCGCCACGTGTTTTCAGTAATAACCTCACAGAGCAAGAATCCATGGACAAACCGGTAAGTCAGGGTTACTCAATGAGAATCCAATGTGCATGGGGGGAGGAAGAGCCGAGCTGACCATCCACAGGCCTGAGAACACCCCAGGGGCTTTCTCTGAACCCCACAGCCTTTGCTGCCCAGATCACCCATTTAGTCATCGCCTTGCCTTGGAAATAACCTTTTTTTTTTTGTGGTACACGGGCCTCTCACTGTAGTGGCCTCTCCCGTTGCGGAGCACAGGCTCCGGACGCGCAGGCTCAGCGGCCATGGCTCACGGGCCCAGCCGCTCCGCGGCACGCGGGATCCTCCCGGACCGGGGCACGAACCCGCGTCCCCTGCATCGGCAGGCGGACGCGCAACCACTGCGCCACCAGGGAAGCCCGGAAATAACCTTTTTAATTGCACAAATCTCTTCTCAACCAGATGGCAAGCTCTCTGAGGGAAGGCATTATGGCTTAAAATAATAATGATGATGAAAATGGAGACAATAATATTTGCCACCCTATGTATCAGTACTTTCTAAATACATTGTTTCTAAATCTCAAATCAAAGTCTTATTCCTATTCAATGCTTCAAGAATTAAGTGACTTACCTTAAGGCATGAGATGGTACGTGACATAACTGGGATTCAAGCCAGTTCTGTCTGGCCCCAAAGCCCACGCTCTTTCTCACTGAAGGGGTCCAGAATAAGCCACTGTGGCATAAAAACTATTTTGGCTGAAGGCATTTGAATTCCTGAAATCTTTTATCTGCCTAAAAGTAGAGCCTCCCCAAAGAACTTGTCATCACTCTAATTTTCTTTTCTCAGATAGACATCATCACAAAACTATCATATCTGCCATCTCTTCTCCTAAGGGCCCATTTTTCTTTCCAAAAAGTCATTTCGTTCTCCCAGAAGTGCTCCTCTGCCCCTACCCCCCCATTCCCCATTAAGATGGTATATAAGCCCCTCCTTGAATCACGTTTGTGAACTCGCATGCATAAATAGCTAATTAAATCTGTTTTTTTTTTTTTCTTGCCAATCTGTCTTTTGTCAGTTTAATTCGTAGGCCCTAAGAAATGAACCTAAGAGGGTAGAGGAAAGATTTTCCTCCCTGACATTACCAACAACAGCAGAATGGGCTCTGTAAATCTATTGTCTCTCCACAGGCTTTGCAGAAGATGTTGCAAACTCTGGCTCTTACTTAAGTTGAAAGAGGCCAAGAAGGGGCTTTTTTTTTTTTTTTTTTTTAATGCGGGCCTCTCACTGTTGTGGCCTCTCCCGTTGCGGAGCACAGGCTCCGGACACGCAGGCCCAGCGGCCATGGCTCTCGGGCCCAGCCGCTCCGCGGCACGCGGGGTCCTCCCGGACCGGGGCACGAACCCGCGTCCCCTGCATCGGCAGGCGAACTCCCAACCACTGCGCCACCAGGGAAGCCCTAAGAAGGGGCTTTTATACGAAGTGTCTGAGCACCAGATCCCCCAAAGAAGTGCAAATTTAGGAGTTACTTTGGTGAATACCTTACTCTAGATTCCCTAGCACTTTGTATGTCCCTTTGTCATAGCAACAAGCATACTGGGCTGGTGTTGTATTATTGTGACTGTTTCATCTACTCAACGTTGAATTCCTAAGGACAGGACAGCAAGGCTTATTTTTATAACCTCCGTACTTAGCACAATGTAATAGGTTCTTCTTCATGTTTATTGACTTAAAAAAAAAGAATATAGTGATAAAAATCTTACATACCTCTTGAAGAAAATTAGCAAATATTAGAGATACCAAGGAGAAATGAAACATCAATTACCCACCAATCAGATAAATTACCATTGTTCATATTTAACTCTGTTTCTTTCCAGTCTCGCTTGACTGTTTGCTCTCATGTTGAATGAAGAGATGCAAAGGAAAAAAAGAAGCAGTTAAAACTGCCAGACTCCCTAACTAAGGGGCAGTGAAGTGGTGTAGGGGCTCATCTGGAGGAGATCTCTGCCCCCCTCTGGGAGCTACTTTCCTATTTCAACCAAGGGAAGATTCTTTTAGAAAGAACTGCTGACTCCCATTTCTGTGGGCTTTTGCTAAGGACTCTGGCTGACCACTTGGCTAGGATGAAGAGCTGGTGGGAAGGTGGGGTCTCAAAAAGGAAGGACAGGTCAGCATTGGGTCTGGACCGCCCTGCTCTACCTTGACATTCTTTGAATATTCTAAATAAATAAATAAATAAATAAATAGCCGTCTGATTTTCACACAGCCAATATTACTAGGCATAATGTTTTTAGGAATAATAAGTTACGTGTTTTCTATGAGTTGCTGCTTTAAAAACCTGTAGAGTTTGGGAGAGAAGAAGGTCAATAGTTGCTTTAGCTCTACCTAGTTTTACTATTTTATTTAAATATCTTGCAATGTCTAAGGAAGTGGGTATTGAAGATAAAGACTTTTAAGTTCATGAGCTGGTCACTCTCCCCAACATGTGGGGGTTAAGTTGCTATGGCCAAGTAGCCCAGGAAGATGCTGCTTTGGAGGTGGGCACATGTGGATGGGTTGGGGATAGGCAGACTGATTTCTGCTCCTCCTTTTTCAGGATGTGAAGATAACCCTGGATGGCCTGTCTTGCCCTCCGTCCCTGGTTGGAGACTTGGATGAGGGGCTGACTAGGTCTGGCTAGGGCTTCTGGGGAATCATGTGGGTATTCCATGACGGGGTGTTGGAAAGGAGTAAACCAGTCTGGTTGCCCTTTTCTCTACCTGGTTAACTTCAATACACAGCCCTTTCCCAACTAGAAAACAATTGAATATATAATAATGTGAGCGATCACTGTTATCTTATAGTATAGCAAAAGCTGTAACTTACTAAGTGAAAAGAAAGCAGAGAATGGGTTCCAGTGAAGCCAGGTGGTGAACTTTCTTTCTGAACATCCACCTCCGACATGGGAGAGAGAGCATTTCTTCAGGGCATTGTGGAGGATTAGGGGTGTCTGTGATCAGAAGGAGGGGACAGGACATATCCCGCTATGGTGTGGTGGTTTTGGGTGTGATACTGCTATGTCAGTGAGGAAAGACCTGAGAGAAGGGTTCTACAATATTGCAGTGTCTCCCTTTCAGGAGCATAGAGACTTATCTCTTAAAAATGAACAAAATAAGAAGAAGTAAAGATAAAGGCATAGCAGAACAGAACAGTAATAATCACTCTTGATTTAAAATGGTACCTTGTGTCATGAAAGACAAAAACCAACAACCTCGGGGCTTCCCTGGTGGCGCAGTGGTTGAGGGTCCGCCTGCCGATGCAGGGGACGCGGGTTCGTGCCCCGGTCCAGGAGGATCCCACGTGCCGCCGAGCGGCTGGGCCCGTGAGCCGTGGCCGCTGAGCCTGCGCGTCCGGAGCCTGTGCTCCGCAATGGGAGAGGCCACAACAGTGAGAGGCCCGCGTACCACAAAAAAACAAAACAAAACAAAACAAAACAAAACAAAAAAACCAACAACCTCTTCCAGGTTAAAGGCAACTGAAGAAACATAACACCCAAACATAAGCCTGTGATCCAGGATTGGATCCTGGGCCAGGAAAAAACAAATGTTTTCTCTTGCTATAAAGGGTATTAGTGACAACTGGTCAATTTAAACGTGGAATTGTATTAGTATTAATTTCCTGATTTTGATAAGCATACTGTGATTATATAAGAGAAAGTTCTTGTTTTTAGACAACTTCTGAAGTATATAGGAGCAAAGGGGAATTGGGTCTGCTACTTATTCTCAGACAGTTCAGGAAAAAAATCTATATATCTATCAAGAGAGTGTGACAAAGCAAAAGGAGTAAAATGTTAACATTTGGGGAATCTGGGTAAAGAGATCATGGAATTCTTTGCACTATTTTTTATAAGTCTAAAATTGTTTTAAGTGAAAAGTGAAAATATTTTTAAAAGGAATATTATTTTCAAAGCACTGTTATATGCTTTTTGTTATTTTTAAATCTAATAATGAGACCTCCTAAAGGTTAAATTTTTGAAAGGTTTAAATGTTAGGAAAAGATGTTTCTATTGTGCTGTGTTGTTCTTCAATAGTCCATTCCTCTGGACCAGATCATTTGCCTTCGGTGTGAAATGTTTGTTCTACCTTCAGATATCCAAAGAAGTTACGTGGCAGTAAAACAGAAAGTGTCAAGTTACTCCACGGTTCTGTTCATCTGTCACTTTAGACTCTGAATTAGAGAGTAAATATATGCTTCCATGTTAATCCCTTTCTGCCCCCTCCCCGCAAGAATTTTGCCTTATGGGGACATGGCCCACTCTAGGAGGTATACTAGAGAAATGATATTTGGCTCCAGGTGGTCTAAATTTTAGTCCCAAGATCTAATGCTTATTAGTTATGTATCCGTGAGTAATTAATTTAATCTGTATGATTGTCAGTTTCCCCAAGAAGCTAAAATTATACTTGTTCTAGATCACTTTCTAGAACTGTTGAGAGATCCAAGTAAAAGGATGTGTGAAATGCTTTGAAAAATGCTCCATAGACTTTGGTTGTTACTGTTTACAGAATTTTGTATAAAGCTCGGGGTGGGGGGGCAGTGTATCTCCAAGGCCCTCTTTCTAATGCTATTTGACCCACCTTACATCTTGTCTGTGACACAGGCCTAGGGGACAGTCTGACTCAGCGTTTTCCAGTGCCTTGAGTTGATATTTACAAAAACAGCTACCATGCATTAATGGAGTACCCACTATGTCTGGGTTCTTCACACCTTTCATCCTTACAAAAAGCCTGATTTTAGATACAGAAATTAAAGCTCAGAAAGACCACGTGACTTGATTTAGGATGCAAAGCTACTAGGTGGCAGATTGTGGGCTTGAGCTCAAGTCTGTATGTAACTCATGGTCTGAGCTCCTTCTACCATGTGACCTTAGGTCTCTGGTGGCCAGTGAATGAAAGCCAGTAGAAACTCTAGGAAATGAACTCAGAGATAGAGTAATTTTGCCTACTGGCCAGCCCAGAAGAACTGGGTTGTAACTCAGTGTGATATTGTCCACATTTCAAATTCTCCACCATCCAGCCATCCACTCCAGGCAAATAAGACTTTGTTTGAGTTTTGGAACCCAAAGGGGGTATTCCTCCTGGGGAATGTACCCATCTCTACAAAGCAGAAAGAGTTTACCACTTTCTTACCCATGTTTCAAACATATCTTCTGGGCGCAAGCGACGTAGAGTGGGTCTGAAAAAAAAAAAAAAGATGAGCTTTCTTGAGTAGGGATTACCTTGGCTGACACCAAAGCCTCAGCACAGTGAAATGTAGAATGAGATGTTGGTCCATTTTCAAGAGTGTCTACGTACCTGTTTTCTCCCCTAAGGAGACAGAGCAGATTGACCCTGTTGTGTCACACACAGAGCTGGGCCTAAAGCTCTCAGCCTTTTCATGGGCCCATCTGATCCAAGGATTATAAAGTCTATTACAAATAATGGGTCAGAGGGCACGGAGTCAGCTCACTCCCAGGCCAAGAAGCCATTTCCCTCCTCACATACAGCTGCCACTCCTGAGAACCCAGAGCAGGCCCAGAATGAGGAGACCGAGGAGAGAAAACAGCCCAGAGCTACAGTTGTTTTATCACCAGGGTCATCCATCAAAAGCCCTTTAGGGATGTTCGGAGGAGCAGGTTGGATCTATCTTTTGCTCATGGTTTCATTTCTTTTTGAATGTTGACAAATACTGTTAGACATGTTGATATTTGTTCCTCCAAGTGCTGCATCCCTGTAGGGACCAAGCTGACTGGGTGATGGAAACATGATGCTCCAGGTTCAAGGAACCTATGTGAGTGTGTAGAGGGGAGCGTGGGTAGGTGAGAGGGTGAACCACCACCATATTCCATGTTCCAGTATTGTCCCTCCCTTAAGAGCTGGGGTCAGCAAACTACAGCTGGTGGGTCAAATCCAGCCAATGGCTCCTGTTTTTATAAATAAACTTCTTTTGGGACACAGCCACCCCCATTTGTTTACATATGGCTTGTGACTGCTTGCACACTATAACAGCAGAATTGAGTATTTGCAAGAGAGAGCATCTGGCCCATAGAGCCTGAAATATTTATTATCTGGCCCTTTGTAGAAAAAGCTTGCTGATCCATGCTAGAGCTGCTGGTATCAACTATTCCTCTCCCAGAAGTTCTATGCATAAAATGTTCATCCTTGACTAAGTTACTCAACTACCCTGAGCCCAATTCCTTGATCTGTAAAATTAGGATGATAATAATTACCCCATAATGTTGAAGAGTAGGTAAAATAGTTTCCAAAAGCACCTAGTATAGTACTTTAGGAGGCTGTCACTAAATCACTATCATTATCATTGAAGAATTTATTTACATCCTATGTATGAGGTGATTTCCTCACTGCAGGGAGGTGCTCTAACCTTGTTTGCAAGTGTAGACCCATATTCAGAAAATATAGCAACATCCCTGCCACTGATCAATGACCAACAAAGCCACACTACTGAGTTCAGTTCTGCTGGTTTACTAACTCCAGGTTGTTGCCCTTGGGGGTCCTTAATGGTAGGACTGAGAGGCTTTTCTCCATCTCCCAGGCCCTGGATCCCCCCTGCCCCCACCCCTGCATGCCATCTGGGACACCTTTGGTGCTCCTTCACAAACTCCACAAGCTCCTCTTCTGTGTAGGGTTTGTCAGGGATGGCAATGGGCTCGTCCATAAATGGCTCATAGAAGTCGACCTCATTCATCTTCAAGGACAATTTCTTTGCAACCTGTAACAGTTAGAAGTAAGACAATAGCTTCCTTGAACACTAGTCTAGAGTAGCAATGGGTTGTCCAGCTACAAGTGTGTGCGTTCTCTGCAAAAGACATGAAAGTGTATGCATGGTTTTAACTTAAACATTGAAATGATAGGAACTCATCACCTAACTCATCAGTCCACCTGGCTGGACCGATCTACTTTTGTGATCAAAGGACAGATAGAAAAAAACTTCTCTGGCAAATGAGATCCAATCAAGGCCAGAGAGCAGTCAGAATGAAAGGTGGGAAATTTAATTCCATCATCACCATCACTCTACTGTATTTGCCAGGGGCTGGAGGAGGAAGCAAATGTCAACAGATCTTGTTCAGTGTCCTGGGATGTATGGATTCAATTGAATCAGTTTTGATAGAACAGGCAATTGACAGAAACCATTTAAAGCATACAGGTACTCAGAATCAGAGGCCAACCCAGTAATCTGTCCTCGATCAGCTCATAAACCCTAATTGCTATTTTGGTTGAAGCATTGGCCCAAGGGTTGTCTCTCAGTCCTGGGCTTGTTTTATGGTTTCTCAGGCTCTGGGAACTGCCTGGCTAGTTACCTGTCAGAAGGTGACCCACCATCCTGGTTTGTCCAGAGTGGAGGGGTTTCCCAGGATTCAGACTTTCAGCGCTAACACTGGGATAGTACCCAGCAAGCGGGGATGAGTTGCTCACGCTGTACCAAATAAAAAGCATGGGGAGCCAGCCCATAGCCTGGGAGCCATCTGCACTCTTCATTAACGTGGCCACGTGGTCTGGTCAGGGCAGAATGGTTGCTGTGTTCGCCTGCAGAGCTGCTGAACTCTCATCTCCTTTTGTGAAATGATTTGAGAGGCCTGGAATGTGCAACGCTCAGTAGAAAACCAAATGCCATTTTTTTCGAGTTCAAAGCTGTGGTCCAAGAAAGCACAGGGATGAACAGTGGTTCCCTTGAAAATAAAGAGGAATTGCCTAAGAGCTGACACCCTGTGGTGGTAACCAACAGTGTGGAGGCCCAGGGCAGCTGTGACTAATTGGGGAGGGGAGAAACTGGGTGTTACATAAGCTATTACACAAGGAGGTCCATTCTGAGCACACACTGGTATCCCTACGGATTTGTCGTCAATTGGTATTCATTCCAGGTCACTATATTCCAAAAGACATTTCTTAAGGACTTAAGGGAAAGAAATACAAACATCCTACTCAGAGCTAACGAACAAGCTGTGTTAAGAGCCGCAGTCAAAGAGATTTCATGGTCATGTTGATTTGGTTTTAAAGGACAAGAAGGTGTGGGGTTTTTTTCCTTACTTTTTTCCCTCTTCAGTGGGGTGGGGGTGAGGAATGTGTTTGGAGGAAGGGAGGAAAGAGCACCTCTACAGCCACTGTTTGGGTTTACACACAGTTCTTCACAAAGCTGGGCCCATCATAGAATGGGCTTGAAAATGACATTGGATTCTGGTTTTCTGAGTTCACTTACTACATATTTTAGGAACCAGAAAACTGTGCTAATATGAAGTAGGAAGTGAGCAGATGAGCAAAACCTAATAATAGCAAACATATGGAGTGCTTACTATGTGCCAGGCACTGCTGCAAAATGTTTTCAGTTGATTACTTTATGAATCCCCACTTTGACTGTATGAGGTAAGAACTATTATTATACTTATTTTACAAATGACAAACCTGAGGCACAATTTGAGTATGCAATTTGTCAAGCACAGTGTTCTCAACTAACAATTTGCCTCCGTTCCAACTTTCCTTTCATCTGAAAATTACCTTCTTCTTGACACTGTACAGAAAGGAATTTATGTCCCTTTAAGTATTGCCTTGACACTGCGCATGTCACAGTGAGAGGTTTCCTTCTTCCTCTTGTAACATGCTCTCATCAGTTCATCCCTAGCACAGTCTGCTAGAACGAAGGCTTTCTGAAGGTGAAAAGGAGCTCATCAGACCCTCCGTTGAGGTAAGCAGTGGAGAGGCACCTATGCACGTGAGTGTGCATGTGTATATGTGTGTGTATGTTAGGGTCTGTAGTGTAAGACCATGAATGTAAAGTTGGATTATGATGTTCGTAAGTTTAAGTCTTTGGAACCCTGAGCAAAATTTTCCAGAGACCTGTTCACTATATCCCCATCATTACCATAGAATTTCCTCATTTTGAATCTCAGAGAATTCCTTTCTTCCATTCTTTTAATTGTATCTTGGATGGTAAAGACTGAAGGAGATTTGATTGATTGAGGCATTGATTCTTTCATTCCTTCAATAAACATTTAGTGGGGTCTACTATATCCAAGGTTCTGTTCTGGGAGGAGACCTGTTTCATGGAGGGTAAGAATGGATTTTACTATTAAAAACTCAAGAGGTCCATATAATGAATTCTTTTGTGCTTAAATAAAAAATAGTTGGAATGGAGTATGCCAAAGACAAGAAAGTTACAAAGTACAATTTTTTTAACATTTGCATGTGTATGAATTCTGATAACAGATGTTTTTCTACAAGTTAGCAAGCCATTTTGGTTGTTGCAGATGAAAACAACTCAATGAATTTGGGTCTTCTCCACATCTGTCTTGCCCATCAACTTTGTTTAGAGAATCACAGCTTCTTTTGGACCAATATGGTTCACAAAATGATTTTGCTTCTCACTGTTCACTCCGAGAAAAGAACAGGCCAGTGGGAGATAGCATGAGATGATTAGAACTGACATTTTTCAGGCTGTGAGGTGCCATAGAGTGGACACCATCCTTAGCCCTCTGACTCTTGCTTCATTTGCTTCAGGGAGGTTAGGCCCTTGTGTGGCTTGATATAGGATCAAGATCCATAGATCAGTGCTGGTCCCAAACCTGTGTGCCAGGTAAAATCTCTCAGGGAGCTTTTAGAAAAATGCATATTTCTGGGCCCGGTCGCAATGCTAGAAAAATCCAAATTTCCAAGATGGGACTCAAGAATCCTTGCTTTTAAAAGCTCCTTGGGGCATACCAATATGGACAGTGGTTGGAAACTACTAAACTCCCAAATCTACGTCAGCAGCCCTGATATCTCATTCTCTTTACAGTTCTCCAACTCATATAATACATTTAATATAATATATTTATTGGTTTGTTTACTTACTTTCTGTCTTCCCATCTTTTCCTTTCCCAGACCTTTCCCACCACTCCCATATACTAAACTCTAAATTCTACAAGGATAGGAATCTGTTTTGCTCAATGTTGTGTCCCTGGCATCTGGAAGGGTGCCTGGCACATAACAGGCACTCAATAAATGCTTGCTAAGTGAGTGAATGAATCAATAAGTGAAAGATCCTTCCAGTTGAATGTCTTCCCAGCTTGTAGAGATTACAGCTCATCACCCCATCTTATGTTCCTATATATAGATTCTTCTTCTAGATTTCCTAATGTTTTCAGTAGCTTTACAATCTTTGCTGTCTTGAAGCAGAGACTTGCGATCTTAAGTTATTTGTGTGTCTTCTCTCGTCTTTCTCTCCTTCATCTCAACAGTGGCCAGGTCCTCTAGTCATCTCAACCTCTGCCAGTTAGTTTTTCACCTTTGGGACTGTATTAGGGCTTCCCGGGCCCTTGCCTCTCTGACTTCAAACGTCTATAAAGCACCTCCCCTTCCCCAGGTCCCTCTGGGATTCCCTAGGATGTCTCACAACCAGGTCCTTCCACACACTAGCACCCCCTGCTGGACACCACTGAGGCTTGGACTGGGGGCAGCCATGCCTTCTGGACCCCACCATTTCCCCCACTCTGCAACTGATGAGTACAAGTTCTCAAGTCCCAAATGGCATGATCCGGTCCGCTCAGTGAAAGAGCTCTTCCTTCTGTGTTCTGTATAGAGGTAGAGAGTGCATCTTTCTCTTTATAAATGTTATAAAATCCCACAAGGCTATATGAACAAGGGCACTTATGACTCAGTGTCTTACAGAGTTTTCAGTGAAGAGCTTCTGAGTTTTTAATTATAGCCTGACCTCACCTTCTTCATGGGCCACAGATAGGAAGCCATATGGTTGGGCCGGGAGGCACATCTAAAAACAGACACTACCCTGAACTCAGCATTGGACCACCCTTCTAAGAACTGAGGCTTTCTTGCTTGGCCTGGTTTGCCTGCCTGACTCTCTTTCCTCAGATGAGTTCTTACCCAGGAGCTACCTTATTCACTCCTGGCCCATCATAACCAAACGCCAGCGATGAATTTACTTTAGGCTTCTCTGGACCTCCCCTTCTCAACTAATATCCCCTCTCAACCTCCATCCTCCTGGGCTTAGATGACTGCCTCTTCTTAACAATAGTACTGGCTAACATTTACTAAATGCTTACTATGTGCCAGGTGGCAGCTAATCATTTGACATGTAGTGTTTCTTTCTCTGGGGTGCAGTAGTACAGAGCAGTTGACTTTGAAGTCAGGCTGACCTACTCACTGTGTGACCCTGAGCAAATCACAAATCACTTCATCTCTTGGTGCCTTGGTTTCAGCTTCTGTAGACTGAGAATCCTAATCCCTCTTATACAGGGGCGTTGAGAGGATAAAATGAGAAAACCTATGTAAAGCTCTTAGCACAAAGCCTGACACATAAAAAGTACTTAATAAATGATAGTTATTATTCCCTTTGATATTCTTTTTTTTTTTAAGAAGATGTTGGGGATAGGAGTTTATTAATTTGTTTATTTATTTTTGCTGTGTTGGGTCTTCGTTTCTGTGCGAGGGCTTTCTCTAGTTGTGGCAAGCGGGGGCCACTCTTCATCACTGTGCGCGAGCCTCTCACTATCGCGGTCTCTCGTTGCAGAGCACAGGCTCCAGACGCGCAGGCTCAGTAGTTGTGGCTCACGGGCCTAGTTGCTCCGCTGCATGTGGGATCCTCCCAGACCAGGGCTCGAACCCATGTCCCCTGCATTAGCAGGCAGATTCTCAACCACTGCGCCACCAGGGAAGCCCCCCTTTGATATTCTTGTTCAAGCTCTCTCCCAACTCTAATCCAAACAATTAGGGTAAACTTTCTTCAAGTTTAGATTACATTACTTAGACTGTAGAGCTCCCTTCTGGATTATAGGCCTGTAGACTGGGGTCAGATCCATAGAAGTGGTTATGTCTATATATTTAATGCAATCTCTTTTCACCATACTCCTTCCCTGCTCCAGCACCTACAGGCTTCCTCTTGTTTTTCACAGAAAACTTGAACTCCTCAAAGTATCAAGGCCCATGAGCACTGTTCATCAATGCCTTACTCCTCAGTAGGAGTAACTTTTACCTTTTTTACTTTCAACTTTTACCAGTTGGATTTGATCAGGACTTAGTTTGTCCTAGATTTATTTGTTCTAGTAAACGTTGTGATTTAGGGCTTTAGTTGGGATACGTATGTGTAGGAGGGTGTGTATGTAAGTTTGAATGTATGTGTACTGGGAGTGTTATATATGTGTGGGTGTGAGTGTGATTGTGTGAGGAGGTATGTGTTATGCTTGTATGTTGTGTGAGTGTGTATACTGTGTGTGGTTATATGGGTGTTGTGTATGTGTGTTCTGTGTGTGTGGTGTGGATGTGAGTATGAATGTGGGTGTGTGGGTGTGCATCCTGAATCTCAAGGGCAGATACAGAGTCTTCTACTTAATGGTGTGGTACAGAAGAAATGGCATGAGTTTTAGGTAAAGATTGTCCTAAACTGTGATCTCAGCACTACTACTAATTCGCTGGAGACCTTGGATACTACTTAACCTTTCTAAATCTTTTTTCTCATCTGGGAAACAGGGTATTTTACTTTTCAGAGTTGTTTTGGAGTTGTTTAAAGGATTAGAAATAGTATAGATGCAATATATCAAATTGTGCCCAACACACAGAAAATACTCAATAAGTAGCCATTGTAGTAGTAACTGGAGCCAGAGTGGAGTACTCCAACCTTAGTAGACCCCAAATAAATTACCCATTGATTCAAGATCCCTCTATCTCTGCTGTTCTTTGGCTTAAAAAAGAACGTGCCACATCCAGAAAATATAGATCCATTGAATTATAGACAAGTACATCAATAGCTTCTCCTGAGGATGAAAGTAACTTTCTGAAGCACCAGGGCTTCAGATGCTCAGTGCTCCTCCCCACTTCATCCCCCATCCTAACCCATTAGAGGGGGAAGTATGCAACCCCAGGAAGGCAGAGGATGGCCCCAAACAAAAAGGAAGCAGTGACCAGTGTCCTGGCACACTCTGGGCTCACACACTTCCCATTCTTAGTGTTGAAGGTGATAAAGAGTGGTTCATCTCTCTTTATTGGATGCTTTCAGAAATACCCTTATATAGCTTTTGAATTAATCATCTTCATACTCATCTCCTATTCACTGCCATATTTCTAACACTTCTGGAGAAAGTGTTAATGGATGGAGGATGGTTAATGTGGCCAAAAGAAAAGTGGTGGGAAGTTCAATCTTTAAAGCGGTTAAATTGGGGTTTCATTGGTACTTACCCCTTTGTCGAAAGTAGCAAAAAATTTGATGTACGGCTGGAAATGTTCAGCTGCCTCTTCAAAAGCCTTGTAATCTAAGAGGAAGAAGATAAAAGGGAGAGACATTTTCAAGATACACACTGCATCAGAAATTTCTCTTTTTAAATAACGTAGAGAAAGTGGGAAACCAATTAATTCTGATTGGATAGTTATTTAGTAGCCATTATTTAGATAGATAATTATTTGATACTATTTTAAACCCCAAGGAATTTGGACTGACTGGCATTCTATCACCCAAAAGAGGAACTCTTTATCACACTTTGATGTGTTTTAGGAAATTGGGTGACAGAAAGGAGAAAACAGAGGAAACCAAGAGAGGACGAGGGAGAGAAAAACCAAAAGAAATTTTTTCACTCAAACTCACTGCTAGTTACGTGTGCCCTCTAAAGAGTACTGCTGTGTAAGTGAGCACTGAGTAAGAAGAAAACCCACTTAGTATGCAAAGCAACTCAATCAAAAATGACATCACAGAAGAATTTTAAACTTCTTGACAGGAGTACTTCTTTGGGTATCTCCTAGTTTTTCTTTCCCTCTTTTTAAGTTTTCGTTTTTCATTCTGATCTCCTGCGAGATGACTTAAAATTAACCAAGCCCAGGGACTTCCCTGGTGGTCCAGTGGTAAAGACTCCACCTCGCAATGTAGGGGACATGGGTTCAATCCCTGGTCAGGGGACTAAGATCCCACATGACGCGGGGCAACTAAGCTCGCTCGCCACAACCACTGAGATAGCACACCTCAGCTAGAGACCTCATGCCCCAAACTACAGATCCCACGCACTCTGGAACCCACACACCACAACTACAGAGCCCACATGCCCTGGAGCCTGCGTGCCACAACCAGAGAAGAGAAAACCTGCACGCCACAGCTAGAGAAAAGCCCGTGCACCGCAACGAAGAGCCCGAGTGCCACAACAAAGATCCCGCGTGCCGCAACTAATACGATGCAGACAAAAATATATATATATATATATATATATATTAACCAAGCCCTTGCTTGATTCTGGCCCCAAACTTGAATCTAAACTGGTCAGGATAAGCATGAGACCACATGAGTGTGGCCATGCTGTGCCTCACTACAGCTAGACAGTTATTGTTTGGTAAAGACATTCGTATTCCTGTCTGATATGTGAGGGTGATGGTAATGGTGTTGGTGTTGGTGGTTGTTCTGCATAAAGTCTATAATCCTGAGAGTCAATAATCCTATGATTCATTCTTAACAAGATTACCTTTTTTTCCATTTCATGGAATTTCATATCTCTTAATCATCAGAGGCATAAACTTTAGCTAGAATCCCAGGAGCAGGCAGAATTTTCTAATATTCAATGAAAAACATTTCAAGAATCATGCTGACTCAGGGGACACCAAGACAGTAAGACAAGGACACTGATCTCAAAGGCTCACAGCCAAGGAGGGTTATGGGCCCTTAAAGAACCACAATGAAAGTGATAGCTGCTAGAATAGAGGAAAGCATAATAGGCACAGGCAAGACAGGGGTTGAAAAATTTACAAGAACAGCTGTACAAACTGATACACGTTTACACAAACTCATTCCTCATAAAAGTAGTTGGGTCGTCAGAAAATATATCATAAAACCTGAGAGTTGGGGTAGAGGATTAGGTGGAGGGGAAGAAGGTGGGTGAGAGATTTGGAGAATGAATAGAGAGAAAGTGGGAGAGTATAGAAAGTGGAGTGGTTATAGCCGTACCTAAGTTATTTACGTCTCTCTAAGGCAGCAGTGGGCTCCATCAGAATCCTCTGTCCCCTCTTCCCAGACCCCCTGTTCAGGGTGAACCTCTCCCCACCTCCATGAACCCCTATCCTCACAGAAAGAATGGCCCTGATCTGTGTCCAGAGATCTCTCTTCTTCACTTGAGGAGCCAATCTACATCCCTTTTAAGATGAAGAACGGTAGAGAAAGGTAATTCACCAAGTTGGTGCTTCAAACTGTGGTTGAGCCTTTAGCCTTGCCCAAACAACAGCTTTCTTCCAGGAAACCCAGTCTAGCCTTCTGCTCTATTTGATCTCATGTGATTCCTTAGATTTTTCCTGCCCTCACGTCCTGTTTTTGTTTGTTAGTTTGTTTTTTGTTTTTGTTTTGTTTTGTTTTGATTAATTTTTATTGGAGTATAGTTGCTTTACAATGTTGTGTTAGTTTCTGCTGTACAGCGAAGTGAATCAGCTATACCTATACATATATCCCCTCTTTTTTGGATTTCCTTCCCATTTAGGTCACTACAGAGCATTGAATAGAGTGCCCTGTGCCATAGAGTAGGTTCTCGTCAGTTATCTATTTTATACATAGTAGTGTATATATGTCAGTCTCAATCTCCCAGTTCATCCCACCACCCCACTTCCCTCCTGGTATCCATACATCCGTTCTCTACATCTGTGTCTCTATTTCTGCTTTGTAAATAAGTTCATCTGTATCATTTTTCTAGATTCCACATATAAGTGATATTATACAATATCTCCTCTTTCCCCTCTGGAATGGGCTCCTGAACATCCAGCCTTCAACCTCCAGCTTATTGCAGACATGTCTTAGCATTTTCTCACCTTTCTTGCCCATCCCTCCGGGTTTTCCGTACTGGGTATTGACCCTTTAGCTCCACATTTCCCCCAGTTTGGCATTCCTAACCATCAGCTGAATTCCCCTAAGAAGTTCTTGTCACGCTCACTCAACGCTAGCATCCATAGCTACATGCTCAAGCTGGAGATGGACATTCATGCCCAACCTCCCTGGAAGATGTAGCCTCCCAGTTCTTCCAGGTCCTTTCTAATCTGGTACCAAATCTCTTAGGCATCCTTTTCCGCTAAGACTATTCCAGTCTACTTATGTTTTAAATCTTTCCAGTTTCTCCACTGTCTCTCCATTGTTCTTGCTCTATAAAAAAGCTTGGGACCATTTGCAAAGCCAATGCCTTCTGTGCCATTAAACTTTCTTGAGCAATCACCCTCAAACTACAGCAGAAATATAGGACTCTCAACAACTGCTTCCCTGGGTGCCTTATCCACTCCTACCTTCCCCACCCACTGACCTTGGCCTCTTTCGAAAGGCAAGAAGAAACAGACAGAGAGACGGGGTTGCCTAGTAGAACATCCTGATTTTTTCAGCCAGTGTGCGATGGCCACGGGTATGTTACAAGGAGCTTGATAGATATAAATTTTTTTGGTGATAAATCTTTCTAGATGTTTTCTACAGCCATTCAGATTTTACGGTAGTTAATATTATATTTAAAAACAATGGGTCCCTCTATAAATGTTCTGTTTCAATAACAATTATTTTGTGCCTAAGACTAGCGAGCATCACAGCTAGAGAGAGGCTGCTCCCCTGTCTTCCCCACTGGATCTTCTCGGTGTGATTGTTACTTTAGTCCAAGTTTGTTTATCATCAGTGAAGTTTTTTGGTTTGTGAGACTCTAAAGTATTTAGTTTTTTTCTTTTGATTTAATTTACTGTAATGTTCATATTTTTCTACTAACACCAATGGAATGCATGATTGCTATCTGTTTATTAGGTTAGTAATCATCGTAATCAGTATTATCAACAAAATCTGGTATTAGGTATTCCTAAAGAGGACAAAACTGATTTTCTGAATTATTCAATTTATCCCTTCCTTCCTACCATCCTTTCTTCCTACCTTCCTTCTTTCTTTTTTCTAATGCCTGTAAATATTAACAATTAGCCAATCTAATTTTAGATGGAGTTTTCATAATGTATTACTGTTTGTCTTTGTAAATTAAAAATATTTCTTTCAAAAATAATAATTGGACATAATATAATTAATTGATTCATTAAAGAGGACTGTAGGCCTTTGGCTTCGGAACTGATGGTGAGGCTGTAATGACAAGAAGGTGTAAAGACTGTGTTGTCAGGTTCATTCTGAAAATCTTGAGATTCAAGCAGTATTTATTCACAGAAATTCTTTGTTATATAAATTTTACCTGTTGGTCTGAATTCCACATATAAGATTGTTATTAAAAAAGTGATCCCGATAACATCCAAATCTTGATAGCCCCTTCTCTTCTTAGCTCTAGGTGAAGAAATGGGTTCAGAAGACCTGTCTCTGCTGTTTCACACTAAAGCAGTCTAACTGTCCCAGGGGAATTTTACTAAGAGTTTATGAGCTAAGAGGTGAATTGAAAAAACTGAATTATGTTAAAAGCTCTTCAAAGGATAAATTATTGGCTTCAAAACATGCCGGACCTTGCTGAGATCCTGAATGAAGTTAACTGAAAATTGCAAGGACCGTGTGAAATACACAGTGTACTGACAAAGTTTGTCCATTTAAAAGCAAAAATTTAGCATGGACTTGAGGATATGGGGAGGGGGAAGGGTAAGCTGTGACGAAGTTAGAGAGTGGCAGGGACATATATACACTACCAAATGTAAATTAGATAGCTAGTGGGAAGCTGCCGCATAGCACAGGGAGATCAGCTAGGTGGTTTGTGACCACCTAGAGGGGTGGGATAGGGAGGGTGGGAGGGAGGGAGACACAAGAGGGAAGAGATATGGGAACATATGTATATGTATAACTGATTCACTTTGTTGTAAAGGAGAAACTAACACACTATTGTAAAACAGTTATACTCCAATAAAGATGTTAAAATAAATAAATAAATAAATAAATAAAAGCAAAAATTTAACCTTAAAAAGGAGGTTAAAATGGCTCACTAGTAATTTTATTATTTAAATCTTAAGAAAAAGGTGTAAGACCAGTAGAGCGATAATTGCATATTCCTAAGGAAATGCTTCATTATTATTTTGAAATATATAATATGAAAGAGCTCAGTTGGATTTGAAATCTATTCAAATGATCATAAGAAATATTAACATTTACATTTGTCATTGAAAAGGAAAGTAATAGCTGTTAGATGGAAAGAATGCTCACATTCCTGAAGGACAATTTAGAGATTGATTAGATTATCTAAATTCTGTACAATGGCAAGAAAAGATGGTTCATCAATCAAAGAAAAAGCAGTGAATGTTGTCCTGTCATTTGCCACCATCCACATGTGCCAGCAAAGTCTCTGGTCAAGGGTGACTATCCAGAATTCAAAGAGATCATTTAAAACCTTGATCAGGAACTGTATGTTGCTATTTCAATCATAAAACCTAATATCAAAAGCTATATTCTTAGAAACAAGCACAAGATTTTCATTCAAAATCTAAAAATATTTTACTTGGTAGTTTTATACAATGTAATATTTGATATCTTTCCTATTATTTTGTATATTATTATATTAAGAAGGTAAATTTTTTTTTTTGCTAAGCCCAAGTAAATCTCTTCCAGTTTACCACCATGTGCCTTACAAACATGGTCACATTTCATGTGTGCCATGACCCGACAAAGCTGTGAAGTCTTGAAAGTGCAGCCCAGTGGTTCAGTGTATGAGCATTAAAGTCAGATGTCTGGGGTGTAAATCTTGGCTCTACCATTTATTTGCTAGCTGTGTGATACTGGGTGAGTTCACTCAACCTTTCTGTTCCTTCATTTCCTCATCATTAAAATGCTGATAATGATGGTAACTGCCTTACAGGCTAGTTGTGAGAATGAAACTAAGGTGTCTACAGATAGCTCCTTGCATGGGCCCTGGCATAGGATATATGTTAGTTAAATGGACCTATTATTGTTATTCATTTAGGGTGGGGGAAGGTATAAACTGGAAGATGTGTTTTGTTTTGTTTTTTGCCACACCGTGTGGCCTGTGGGATCTCAGTTCCCCCACCAGGGATTGAATCCTGGCCCTCGGCAGTGAGAGGGCAGAGTCCTAACCACTGGACCACCAGGGAGTTCCCTGGAAGATGTGCTTCTTATCCCAATCTTGGCCTCGTCTCCCTCCCTATATGCTATCTGAGCTTAATGGAGGAAGAGAGAGAAACAGAAGGATGGAAATGGATAGAAACAATTGAGGGGGTTGGGGAAGGCAGAAAAGGATTAAGGGAAATAGAAGGAAGTGAAATAAAGAGGAGAAAGTAGAAGGGGTCAGGAGAAGCACCCCGGAGTAGTCAGCATCTATATAGGAATGTGAAAATTGAAATAAAGTCACCTAAAGAACTTGGTTGAAACTCCCTGGCTAGGCTCCTTCCCGCAAACACACCCTTAAGGAGGGTGAATAGAGGCTTTTATGTAGCAAATGAGAAGACAGTTGGGTCATGGGAGAGAGAAAATAGGTGGGTTGTTGATGAGATGACTAAGGATGCCAGTTGGCCGATGGGGTACAGAAACGGCTTTACAAATAATTTCAAAATATTTTGAAGTTTCCAGAAATAGTCATGAGCAGCCCTTATTTGCACCTCCCACACGTATGAATGCTACCAGATTCTCTTTCATAGTTATGCCCACGCCTTCTAACACTGTCCCTCTCTCCAAGGCTCAGACACCAGAAAAAGCCTTAACTCATATAGGGCCCTTGTTGCCAAAGCAGTTTAAAAAAATGTCCTCAAGTAGTTGGCCTTCCTGGTTCCTTCTCTTCCTGACTCTTCCTGACTCTCACTCGCTACGCCGATCACCCCTGTGTGGGTTGTGGTGATGTCTGATTTGTTCCTCTGACTGCCCCAAAGCTGGCTGCAAAGCTTTCAAAGGGAGTGTACCAAGGGGCGTGGCTGTGCCATTGCAGGCAGCCTTGGTGGTCGGCGTGGGGCGGGGGGGGGGGTCGGCCAGCAGTCTTCCCCATTGTGCTGTAGCTCCCAAGCCCACCCCTACCCAGATTTTCCTCTAACGCTGTCCAAGTAACTGAGAAGCTCTCCAGCTGCTGACCACAGGAGCTGCCGATGTCAGAGAGACAGCCCACTCTCTGCCCCAGCTGGGGAGAGAATCCCACGGGTTGGTGGACAGGTGGGAAAGGTGGAGGAAGGGCTTCTCTCTCTTCTGTCAAATACTCGGCCCCCCTCAAGGTCAGCGAACAAGGCCCAACCTTAATGTTCTTTCAGCTCCCCTGCCTGTTTTGCATAATTTCTGCTCATTTGTCCCATCCCATACGGTGCAAGGAAGATTCTCCCTCTATTCTACCCAGCACATGATGTGCTAATGGCTCATCTTCTTTCTGGATAATCTAACACACCTTGTTGGGAAAAGAGCCTTTAGAGTGACAGGCTGGGGCTGACAGACAACTTACGCTCTGAGTCCTCACTCTTGAAAAAGCCGATGAGTTTGATATGGTCCTCAATGCGCTCAAAGGCTTGGACTTCCAGTTTGCTGGTGATGATCTCCACTGGGTCTTCAATGATCTGGAACGCCACATACACGACACAAAAGCCGTTCAAATAAGAGGACTTTTGCCTCCCCAGAGGGGAAATCGGGAACATGTATAGAGTGCTTTGGAGGGAGGTTGTGGACTAGGTCCTGGTGCTTCAATGTCCACCCCACCTTCCCCCGTGAGCACAGTTCTTTTCTTAGAGGAACTGACCTTACCTCAAGGGGTAGGCTGATGGGTCTGGGGGCAACTCCATTTCTCTTGCCGGTTATTGATTCAGGAATGGCTTGTGACCCAATTCTGGCCAGTGAATCTCCAGGGTAGATAAGCCTGGGTAGATAAGGAAAGTTCTGCTTTCCTTTTAAGAGAGCAATGGGAGGCCGGATTTTTCCCCCCTCTCAGTGGATATGAATGAGGAAATGTGATATATCAGCTCCTGCTTCTGGCTATCTTATAACCAACTTGAGAACAGTCAGCCTGAGGACAAAGCCAACACACCGAAAAGAGCATTATCTGTGATTTACAGAGAAAAATGCAGCTACAGCCCTGACTGATCAAGCCTAAAATCTGCCCTCGCCCTGGTCTTCCATTTGTGTGGGTCAATGACGCTGCTTATTCTTTAAGGTACTTGCATCTAAAAGCCCCCTCCTGGTTGATAGAGCCAGAGCAGGGCCATTGGGCCCACAGTTGTCCTGTTGCCTCTCTCAGCTTTTTTGAGGGCTTATAGGTATGGGTTAGCGAGAGGGCCAAGCAGAGCCTATGCGCACTTTTTTGTAGGAAGTAACCTTCAACTTACTTCCGACCCTCTCTCTGGGTTTCTGAGGCAGTGGGGAAAAGGCAATAGGCCACTGTATTCTAGCTGGTAGACAAGGAATCACCTCTATGGATGTTTTTTATCTGCACAGGCACCTGTGTTCAAAAGAACTGGACTTCACAGCTGTTATTGAAAGTGTGAGTTTATCTATGGAAAAATATTTTTATAATGTTTGTTCCTCTGTTTGCCTGAGCATGTGGACCCCAGGGTGTTGGACCTCCATGGCTGAGAGGGAGTGTGATATTGGGTGTCTCATTAGCCCTGCCTCTTTTTATCCTTCCTGAGGGGTCACTCAGCAGACTGTTACTCCTCTCCCTACCCTGTCTTCCAGGGACTATCCAACTCTCTCTCCTACACTTTTCTTCAGAAGCCCTGGAACAAAGCCAAGGGGATTCTGGGGATGTCTGTGTATAATTGCTAAGAGAATTAACATCTTACTACTACACAGTCCCGATTTGTGAGCCTCTGGTCACTAATAAACTAGTTTCTGAGGTGATTGAAGGGCCAGCCTCCCAGTAGACGTAGATATTGCTGTGATATAGGCACGCTTTAGTTTTTCGTGAAGCTTGAGAAATCTTTCTTAGACCAGGTCAGGTTATTCACCTTCTCTGTTCTTACTTTGGGCTTTTACTTCCTCCTGTATTTAAACCCAAACAGCGCCATGCAGGGCCACTGTGCATAAATGCTTACGTCCAAGAGAAACTCCACCAAGACATCAGCTGCAAACTCGCCATCAAACTCAATTGTGCGATCACCCTTAAGAACATACAGACTTCCTTCTTCATCAAAACCTAAAAAAAAACAAAGAGTTCCCCAAATAAAGTCATTCCGATGTAGGAAGAGCCATCCTATAGGCCACGGTCTGGCTCAGGGTCCCTCGGTGACATGGGGTCAGGCTCAATGGAACTAACATGAACCCTAGGATCAGTTCCCTTGCAGCCACACCTCTGAAGGGCTCCCAGAGTGGAAACTCAAAATGAAATAATCAAGAACCGAAAATCTAATCTCCACTCCACCACTGCTTTAATTTTCCAGAAGTATTGCTAACCCCATTCTCCTTATCAAAAAGTTTTCATGCCCACTGCCTACCTGGCTTTTTAGCCTGGCATTCAAGCCCTTCCACAACCTAGTGCCAGCCCTATCCTTTACATCCTCCCTTGGGTGGACCCGTGCTCCCTTGAGAACTGCGCTCCTCATCCCTGTGCAACTCCCTTGGCTTTTTGCCAAAGAGCTGCTGCGAAAGGGGACATAAAGGAAAAATCACAGCTCATGATTCTCTGCACAGATGTTCTCTTTGGGCCTAGAGTGACCTTCACCACCACCACCCCTTGCCCATCTTGGTCAACTCCTTTGGGTCTCAGCTTATGACCCATTTTTCCAGAGAAGCCTGCTCCAATCTCTCTTGCCATTATGGATCTGCTCTCAGCTCCATTTAGAGGTATTCACTATAACAGCGAGCCCTCTATAAGGGTAGGGCTGCTGTCCTCTTGGGATCCCAGCACCTTGAATGGAGTCTGGACACACTGGGCTCCCCATAAATGTTTGCAGCCAGAATGAACAGCTTGCTTTTATATTGTAGCTGAATTCTGCACATCTTTTCCCAGTCTGCTGAAAATGCTGCAAGGGCAGGTTCTGCATCTTCTTTCCCACCCTCCATCACTCTCAGCATAATGCTGTGTACTTTCACAAATGCTTGCTGGAGAACTGCATTTCCCCCCAGGAATGCTAAAGAGCTGAGGCTGGCCTTAAATCCAACTGCATGGCATCCTTAATTCCTTAGATTAATTGTTTTCAAACTCTCGGATTAGCTGAAGGATGCCTTCTCCAGATGAACTCTTCTGCAGAACCTCTAGGAAAGGGAGGCTGGCCCACCACCCACCGTGTCCCAGGGCACTTCTGAAGAGCCCGTGGCACACCATGGAGCACCGTTTGTAAATCTAAAGGAGCAATGGGCCAGGTATCCCTGAAGCAGGCAGTGATTGATCACAAAGGGTACCATGGGGAACCTCAGCCAGTGTCCTGCTGTTAGATTTTTCTCTAACCGAGAAACCAGTGTTTCTGAGTGAAACCAGTTAGGAGATTGTTGCACCAGTCCAGAGACCAAACTCAGGCACATGGAAATGGGGATGGAGATCAAGGAGCAGGTTCACAAAATACAACTGTCCTGTAAACTCCGAGGATCGAATAGTCAGAAAGAACCTGCCACATTTCATTTAGAGGTTCATTTAGACATTTAAATGTTCATTTAGACATTTAAACCCCCATCACATCCTCCATGGGGAGGATATCCACCAGTCCATTCTTATGAATATTTACCCAGCTTGTCCTCCCGAAATTTTCAGATTTCTGGAACACCAGCGTTTTCCTCTAACTAAATTTACTGGAAATTCTCCCAAATTCAACTTCTCATTAAAACAGTGCGAAGGGAGACTAGGGTATCAAGAGGCGCTGGACAGGACAGCACTCATCAACTTGCTTTTGACTAGGGAAAGAGTTGAACATGCTTTGCTCCCCTGCTCAAAGGAAAAAAACTTCTTAATTTGTCTCCAGGGAAAGAGATACCCCAGGCATTCTTAATGATTCATTTTCATTTTATAGTCATGAGTTCTTCCTTGTAGCTAACCTAAATATTGTCTCTTACAATTTAAATCTTTCTTTAAAAAAGCTGTTCTTGAAAATAAAATAGAAAACAGTTGTTTGAAATTCTCTAAGATAATGCACTTTCATGTGCCTGAAGGTATTTACTGAACCACCACTAATCTTTTTTATCCTGTGCTTACTACTCCAAATCCAATTAACCTTTCTTCAAAGGTCCTGTTTTATAACCTCCTGCTCTCTTTTAATAGCCATCCTTCACTGGTCATGCAGAAAAAGTGAAATGGGCAATACATGTCTGGGGGTGTTTGCAACCCAGCGGAGTAACCTATATTCTCTCTCCTTGGGATTAGAGGTGTAAGAATCTTAAAGTGCACTCGCACTTAACCATGACATATTGACACAAGAGATTACAACTTGCACTGTGCAGTCGCTTGCTTAACCATACGTCATCTAAATCCTCCCTTTCATCCTTGGTGACAATGCCCAGCTGGGCTTTGGACTTAAATTTAGAAACCACTGGGACCCTAGAGTCACTACTATTAATGACATTCTTTGTTGGCTGCTTCAGCCAAGAGGTCAGGAAATAATAGGTGTTGGAAAAAGAGATTTGATCTCCCTCAAAGAGATCACCATGTCAGTGAGATAGACAGGTTAGCCTTTTCTTTTTAAATTGACGTATAGTTGATTTACAATGTTGTGTTAGTTTCATATGTACAGCAGAGTGATTCAGTTATACATGCATATAGATTTGGTTTTTTTAGATTCTTTTCCCATATAGGTTATTACAGAATATTGAGTATAGTTCCTTGTGCTATACAGTAGGTCCTTATTGTTTATCTATTTTATGTATAGTAGTGTGTATATGTTACTTCCAAATTCCTAATTTATACTTCCCACCTGCCATCGAGAAGCTAGCCTTTTAACATGATCTAGAAGTTGGAAATAAAGGTTTGAATCTTTAGTGTCCATTTCTCCAGGAAGAAACCCTCTTCCTTGTACTGATACAAAGATATATTAGATGACTAATGTGAAATTATTTAATTCAGGCCTCTATTTACTTTTGTGAGACTCTTCTCCAAGCCAAGACTAAGGTATGCAGGATCATTTTAAATTTATTTAAAAATAGTCTAGTTATCATGCAAGAAAAAATGACTGTACTTTTCTTTTGCAAGACACATTTGTTTCTTCATGATATATCTCCAAGAAAACCACACTTACCCAGTTTCTTGGCAAGCTTGGCTTCTTTCTTGGCATCCACCATCACAAAGCCTATATCTTTATGTTCCAGGACTTGGGCCACAAGCTGAAGGGAGAGACAAGTAGGAGAGTAAGTGAATCAAGATCAGAAAGACTGTAGAAAATACCACGGGATACTAGTTTGATACGTTGGCAAGAGGATTTTCCTCCCTACTTCCTGTTACTCTGTGACCAGTTCAAGCAGCAATGTAGGGATTCTATGCTTATGCCCTCAGGAGAAGGATGATTCAGTAGAATTCTGAGAAGGAAGGACAGAAAAGTGTGAGGACCAGATCTAAGATATAAGATTTGGAAGACCTTTTCGCACACCCTTCTCTGCCCTCAGGGTAGATAAAATTTGAATTGGGAGAGAGTAGGATCAGAAAGGAAGCAGAGAGTACTAGATACCCACAGATACCTAACATGGGGCCTGGAGCCCATCACAGCTACCAAATGAACCTTGGGTTCGGTGGGGTCACAAGAGATGCCAGATAGGCTGAGGGACCTTAGGACAAAGGAGACCTGTGACCCCCAGTACCCAAGATAATCCTCAATTCCCTCCACCCCGTGGGCTTGAGAAGTAAGAATGCCCGTTGAGTGTATCTGGTAAAAAGACCTGAGGCAGCCTCTGAAGTTTTCCTGCTTCCCGTTGAGAGGAAGAACTATCAGAGTACCTGGGTGGAAGTATAGCCCCGAAGGTGAAGAGGATGCAACAGTGTCAGGTGGACAGATGGCTGTAAACTACTCTGGGTGGACACCAGCCTAGATGATGACACCAAGCACAAGATTGGCATCGTGTTAAGCTCCCTGAAACTTAGATATAAGGAAGTAGGGAGACCCTCAGTTGCCTGAGATCTAATTCCTGCCATCTGGCTGAATGGAAGCTTAAAATAGAATAGAGTGGAGAAGCTACCGAAAAGATCATGTAATACTAATATTACATTTCTTTATTTACAATTTTTAAAAAATAATTGTAGATTAACATGCAGTTGTAAGAAATAATACAGAGAGATCCCTCGTACATTTTACCCAGTTTGCCCCAAAGTAACATCTTGGAAAACTATAATACAATATCGAAACTGGATATTGGCATTTATATAGTAAAGAAACAGAACATTTCCATAACCAAGAGGATCCCTCATGTTGTCCTTTTATAGTCACCTCCACTTGCTTCCACCTTCATCCCTTCCCTAACCCTTGGCAACCACACCTTCATCTCTTCCCTCACTTTGGCAACCACTAATCTGTTCCCCATTTCTTTTCATTTCAAGAATGTTATATAAGTTGAATCATATAATATGTAACCTTTTGGGTTGGTCTTTTTTTACTCATCATATTTCTCTGGAGATTCATCCAGATTCTTGTGTATATTAATAGATCATTCTTTTGTATTACTGAGCAGTATTTCCGTGGTATGGAGGTACCACAGTTTCTTCAATTATTCATCCACTGGAGGACATCTGGGCTGTTTCAAGTTTTTGGCTATTATGAATAAAGCTGCTATAAACATTCATGTACAGGTTTTTGTGTGAAGGTTAGTATTAATCTCTTTACAATAAATACTCAGGAGTGAAATTGCTGGGTTGTATCATAATTGCATAGTTTCTAAAGAAACTGCTGATTGTTTTCCTGAGTGGCTGTACCACTTTACATTCCCGACAGCAATGTAGTGATGAGAGATCCAGTTTTTCTGCATCCTTACCAACATTTGGTGTTGTCACTAATTTTTATTTTAGCCATTCTAATAGATGTGTGGTGATATCTCATTACAGTTTTAATGCATTTCCCTAATGGCTAATGATGATGAACTTATTTGCCATCAGTATGCTGTCTTCCATGAAATACCTGTTCACGTCTCTTGTCTATTTTCCAAATGGATTATTTTGGTAGTTGGGTTTTGAGAGCTCTTTAAATATTAGTCCTTTGTTGGGTATGTGGTTTACAAATAGCTTCTCCGACTCTGTAGCTTATTTTTTCATCCTCCTAATAGGGTCTTTCACAGAACAAAAGTTTTTAATTTTGATGAAGTCATATTTATCAGTTTTTCCATTTATGGATTGTGCTTTTGGTATTAAATCTAAGAACTCTTTGCCTAATCCCATATCCTGAAATTTTTTTCTAATTTTTTCCTAAAAGTTTTAGAGTTGTTTTTTTGTTTGTTTGTTTGTTTTGTTTTGTTTCCTGTGGCTTTCAGGATCTTAGTTCCCTGACCAGGGATTGAACCTGGGCCATGGCAGTGAAAGTGCCGAGTCCTAACCACTAGCCTGCCAGGGAACTCCCTAAAAGTTTTAGAGTTTTAATTTTACGTTTAAGTCCATGATCTACTTTGAGGGCTGTGTGTATGTGTGCTTTTAACCAATGGATGTCCAACTATTCCAGCACCATTTGTTGAAAGGGCCATCTCCTGCTGTAACTTCTCTGAGGGTTTTCTTTGCCTATTCATTCTTCCCTCCTTGACCTTCTCATGTGCTCCCAATATCTCTGTCCTCTTTCTTCCTCTCTAGCTCCTAATCACTCCTGTTCCTCTAAGGCTAAGGATATTGGGCGGAAGCACAGACAGCTTCTGCCCAATATCCTTAGACGGGGGGTGGGGGGGTGGGGGGGACACGGACACGGGACAGGACGACGACAGATAACAAATGACACCCGCAACCCTCAGGAGGTTTTCTCTTCTTTCTTAGATTTTGGCTGAGACTAGGAAAGGCTTAGGGTGAAAGATATCATCAGTGTTTAGATTATGACTCATCTTGAGCGTCCCTGTAATGCTTAAACAGGTCTGTCTTTCTGCGAAGTCACTTGGCTTTAGTCTATTGCATTCAATTTATTAGACAAGGTTATTTTTGAATGAGTTTTCTGGCTTTCAGTGTAAGCCACTCTGTCCTATTTAGTGCTCTCAAAACATTAACTTAAATTCTCCCTTTCTATCATTAAAAATTAATGATGATGAGACCTGATGGCTTTGTGGTATTAGTAAGTTTCCCAACTCCTAAAGCATGAGCCTCTAACAGTGGTTCTTAAACTTCTGTGTGCATTAAGAATCACCTGGAGCACTGGTTAAAATGGGGCTTCCTGGGCTTCAGCACTGGAAAGTAGAGAATAGAGCTGGGGTGGAGCTCAAGTATCTACATTTTCATAAACCACACTACCAAGTCCCATGATTCTGACGCAGCAGATCCTGTACCACACTCTGGAAAACTGCTATAAATGCCTGTCAGTTCATCCAAAAGTGCTGTGGCATAATATTTTCCAGCTGTGACCCATGGGCCATGCTTAGCCCTGTTGCCCACTTCATCTTAAGTGTAGGAGAGAAATATTAATAATAGTAAGAATATTAGAGATTAACTGAGAATTAAACAGAGAATTTAACTCTGACCTCTCCTACACATACATCACCACATTTTATTGGTTTCTTAGGTAGATGCCAGTGTGTGCCTTTCCTAGGCTTGTAAAGCATGCCCTTCTCATTACCTTATTGATATTTATATGTGACATTTGAAGATATATGAGTGGAAGGTGCTAGCTCAGGCAAACTCAGTTCCGTTTTCCTGCTTTTCTGTTTAAGCACAGACAATTATTGTCCTAGGCACGGATGGATAGACAGAGCTGGCAGTCACAGATGGGCCAGGAACCTGTGCTAGCTGAGACCTGCCCACCTTCTCCTTGGTACCCTTACACACAATCAGTGTGGTGTCCCGTCACTCTCGCCTCCCACAGCGATTAGGTCCAAAGCCTGCCCACTTGAGCTCTGTCATCACTTCCATCAGCCCTAGCAAGCACCCTTCTTGGGCCTAGGCCAAGGGTGGCCAGGGCTGGCAGCCACCCAAGAGACAGCAGTGAGATGGATGGGGGAGAAGGGCTGTGGCGAAAGACTGGGAACTTTTGGGCTGACTCCTAACATGACCATTCTCTCCATGACCAAGAACCCCTTCTGGGCTGATGGGGCTGGCCAGACACTGTCTGCCTCTCCCACTTGGCTTCATCTCCACCTTTGCTCTGGTCCTAGATTTCCAGCTCATAGTTTCCATTCTCCATTGTCTTGCACCACAATCCCACTGGGCTCTCTCCGGTTGCTGCCAGCCTGGCCTTGGCTGCAAAGCCCAGCTCCAGACTCATCTTTGACTCCAGCCTCCTTTTTATGAATTCCAATAGCCCATTACAGGGACACAGCACTCTGGCACTTATTTTGCAATCATTAGGGTTCTGTATTGTGCATCTTTCCTCCCTAAGGAGAAAAAGCCCACTTTGTGCTTCTTTTGTATCTCATATAGTTCCTTAGCGACACTCAGCATACTTTGGATGAATGAATGGACTGGCCCAAGTACTTCAAAAGCTTAAGAGGCTTTTGAGCCAAGGGTGAAGAAGAAATTGTCACCAATTACAGCGATTAAAATTTACAACCATGAGGAGGAGAAAAGATACAGTCAATATGTTTCCTAAATTCCCAGAAAACTGGAATACTGTTTTCAGATTGGACTCCAGTTTTCTCCTGTTGACTTGTAATCTTTCCCCGGCCGGTTTTGTCTGTTTGTTTGTTTGGTTGGTTGGTTGGTTACTTCTCGGATGGTCTTGCCTCTTGTCCATCCTAGAGAATGGGGTTGTCTCATCAGTTGGTACATGCAGCTGCTGGGCATTGGTGCAGTGCTCATTCTTTCCAAGAACATTAGGATTTGCTTTGACCATTGCTGATTCTTTTAAGTACAAAAATAACTTTATATAAAAAGGTTATATTCAATAATATGCATAACTCAGTAGTAAAAATATGGATATTCATAGTATGTCCTTTCTCTTTTTTAAAAATAAATTTATTTTATTTATTTATTATGTTTTGGCTACATTGGGTCTTCGTTGTTGTGCGTGGGCTTTCTCTAGTTGCGGCGAGCAGGGACTACTCTTTGCTGAGGCTCGCGGGCTTCTCATTGTGGTGGCTTCTCTTGTTGTGGAGCACGGGCTCTAGGCATGCGGGCTTCGGTAGTTGTGGCTCGCGGGCTCTAGAGTGCAGGCTCAGTAGTTGTGGCACCCGGGTTCTTCCCAGACCAGGGATCGAACCCGTGTCCTCTGCATTGGCAGGTGGATTCTTAACCACTGTGCCACCAGGGAAGCCCCCTGTCCTTTCTCTTTTTAAATTTTGCATTGTATAGGTATTTATTGTACCATTGTTACCTCTGTAATGATGTGGTAGAAATAGATATCAGCTTTAAATGAATAAATGAACCAGGAATCCTAGTGGTTAAGAGTACACAGCTTGGCATCAGAGACCTGGATTCCTGACTTGGTCATAGTGCTGTCACTCTGCTGTAAAATATGGACAATACCAATATCTATTTCATAAGGCTGTTTTGAAGAAGATTAAATGAGATAATGTGTAAAGTTCTTGACACAGTTTTTGGCATGCAGTAAGTACTTAATAAGTGTTATATTTTCTTCTTATATTATGACAGCTGGATAGGGTTCTGAACCTTGTACTAATTCAGAAATACCAAAGCCTAACATATTGGGATGGAAAAAGAACAATAATTATTAATTGAGGACCTACTGTGATCAAGGTTCCATGCTAAACAAAAGTGTAAGACACATTCCAGAGTCAAGGACCTTGTGATTTCATTAGGGAGGAAGCTAATGAAAAATTAGCTGATAAGTGTTAAAGGACAAGGACAGAAAATAAGGGCTATGGAGACAGAGCAAGAGAGCTTGTGGGCAGGGAGGTCAAATCATACAGAGCTTCATAAGCTATGATAAGGAGTATAGATTTAATTTCCACGCACTCAAGATGAAATCCAACCTCCCTAACACAGCCAGCAAGGCCCTGCACGGTTTGGCCTGCCTGCCTCTCCAGCCTCATTTGGCGCCACTCTGCCTCTTACTTAACACGCTCGTCTTCGGCTCCTCAAAACAGCAAATTCTTTCCTGAATCAGGAGGTCTTTGCACAGGATCACCTCGTTCAGCTCCCATGTCCTAGGCCAAGACATGGGCCTCAGCTGCCCACAGGGATGCCTGGTTGTATTCACACAAAGACACTCAACATGCTCTGCTTCTGTGCATGCCCTTCCCTCTTTCTAAAAGATCTTTCCCACCATTCTTTGCCAACTCCTATTTCTCCTTGAAGTCTGCACATAAATGTCAGTTGCTCAAAAGGCATTTCCTGACTCCCAGTCTGAATTGGGTGCCCTTTCTACACTTGTCCATAGTGCCCTGTGCTTTGCCTTCACAGCCCTTTCTCAGTTTGTAAGTACACGTTCACTTATACGATCATTTGTCTATCAACTACCCACGTGCGAGCCTGTAAGCTCCATGTCCCTGTTTGCTTTTCTCCATATACCATCTCCAGCACCCAGTACAGTACCTGAGCAGAGGAGAGCTCAAAAAATATTAATTTATTAAATAAATGAATGGAAGAAAGAGGGGAGACCAGCTAGACCCTGAAAGAGGAGGAGTGTCTGGATAGGCAGAGGAGAACAGCAAAGACATCCAAGGAAGAAAAAGCGGCATAAAGAGGTGAAGGTTTGGAGGGGCAAATGCACAGTGTGAGTGTAAGAGAAGAGGCTTCTGTCCTCAAGCAGAGGGCTTCTCAGGGAAGCTGAAAGGCGTAGCGTAGTGTGTTTAAGGCATGTTAGAAAAAGAGCGCGTAGGACTTGGAAAATTAGGACTAGCAATTCTGATTTGGGAGATGTTTGAGTAGAAGAACAATATGGCTAATTTGAGTTCGGGGAGGGTTGATCTAAGGGCGTAGACCAGACAGATAGAAAGGAGAGTAGAAGCGAAGGTGACCAGTTGGGAGACTGAGTGGGAGAAGACTGGTCTCCAGCTAAGGCAGCACATGAAGTAACTTGTGAGGTAATGTTAGAGGTTGAGAATCATTCAGACCTGGTAACTATTTCATGACTTTGGAGAAGCTGGGGGGAACCAAGGAGAGAAGGAGGCAAGATGATTCCAGGCTCTCCAGCCAGGGAACACAGTGAAGGGCAAACAGAGATGTCAGGAGGGCATGCCAGAACCACAAGCCAGCTTCTCAGCTTGGATTTAGATGCAATGAGTTCATGGCCATGGCAATCCAGCCAAGAGCTGGAGGTGCCAACCTGGAGCTTGGGGGAGAGGTCCTGAAGGCACTGTGCAGGTGAGGGGTGAAGGAGTGAGGAGAGTATACGAGAAAACCACATTGTCCAGGACAGGCCGCCTTGTAGGAGGTGAGAAAAGGAGGCTGTGTGGAGGCCGAGAGGTCTGTGGGAGAAGTAGGAGGCCAAGGAACACAGTCTCGTGACTCCAAAGTCATGAGAAGCTTGAGAACGAACAGGTGGTCAGATCAAGTGTTGCGGGGAGTCACAGAGATGGGACCACTGTGAGGTCTCTCTTTTCAGGATGGTAAGACATGGGTGACCTTTAGCGAGGAGCTGGGACAGAAGCCAAAGCAGTGAGTGTGGCCGACAAGTGGGTGGCAAGGACACATTAGAGAAGGTGTGGATCACTTGGTCAAAAAGTTTGCCATGAAGGGAAGGGGATACTAACACAGCAGCGCCAGGGGACACGTTCCCTTTGGCCTCAGAGGACAGGACATGCAAGATGCCCTCTCTGTCTATGTGTGTCCCTCCAAGTCCAGTCCCTTTGTGGGACATCTCAGCCCTAAACCAAGGACGGACAGGAAGAAAGATACATTTGTACCACTTCCCAAGAATGGTCTTCCTGGAGGAGAAAGACTGATTTGCTTCATGGTCAGAGGAAGCTGGGGAGGCATGCGATAGCAGAGACAAGGGAGTGTTTACTTATTAAAGGGAGCTGAAGGGGGGTTACTTTCTGCAGGGTCAAGAATCTGAAAAAAATCAAGGGCTGAGAAATGTGGGGGAAAATGTCACAGATCTTTGCTCCAAGTGAATGTCCCTCAGGCCGGTCATTAAAAATACCCTGGCTGCAACCCTGCTCTTTCCATGTAAGCCAAGAGCCAAACAGCTCTTTTCACCCACTGTCCCTGATACCATCTGGCCACACGTCAAGCAATTCAACTACTGTTTGTGTCCTCCCCTGAAACCAGAGAGCTGACGTTTATCTCCGGTAATCTGTCACTTTCCACCGCCCTCAGATGAGGCCCGGGCTATGTATAGCTGGGGGGTTGGCACATGATGTGTCCATGCAAGAGGCAGGCAAGGGAATGGAACAGCTATTTTATGAAATTCAAGTGAACATTGGGGCCTCTTGGGGCTGGACTGGGGGGCTTCTAAAAGAGCCTTGAGGGAAAGGGAGGCTGTTGATTGTTTTTATTGGCACTTTGGGGCTATCACCTTGGTCAAGGCCAAGGAAAAGACCCAAAGATCATTGCTATGTGTTCTTTCCACTCCACCACATTGAGAGTATAACAACAACAATAAAAATAGCATCTATTGAGTGCTTGCTATATGCCAGATACTGCTCCAACACCTTACATGAATTATCGAATCTTCACAAAACCCACATGAAGTAGAAGTTTGAGATGAGGAAATAGAGGCACAGAGAGGTTAACCAACTTGCCCAGAGCCACATGGCGTTTAAGTGACACAGCTGGGATTCCAACCCTGACACCCTGGCTCCAGGGCCCAAGCTTTCATCCATTACATTACATTCCCTTTATCTGGGCCTCAGAGGGACCTGGGCCCGAATCCTGGCTCTGCCACTTATCAGGTATGAGACTCTGGGCAGGTCACAACTTCTCTGATTTCAATTTTCTAATCTGAAAATACAAGATCTAATTCTTGCAGGAGTAACATGCATGCAAGTGCTTATGAATGTTTGTTCCCTATAAATTCACTATAGGGCAACATCATTACCCAAGCCGGTGGTTCTTGAATCTGAGCCCGCGTCAGCATTACCTGGAGGGAAGCCTTGTAAAAACCCAGATTGCTGGGTCCAACCCAGAATTCCTAATTCGGCAGGTCTGGGATGGGACCTACGAGTGTGCATGTCTGACTAGGTCTCAGGAGATGCTCATGCTGTGTGGGTCCTGGGTCCACACACTGAGAACCACCGCCTTACAACTGTCTCTAACATATAAACACAATCTCCCTGGGTAGCATTTTGTAATGTCCAAAATGACTGACTGAGGGAGGCTGTTCCTGGAGTCCAGGGGTTTTTCTTCTTTTCTGTTTTTCATACTAAAAATATTATTGCAATGGGATTTTGGGGGGGAAATGGATTTGATGGACATGGGGGTGAGGCCATGCCCCTTTCCAATTTTTTCTCAGCAGAGTTCTGTTCCCGAGAGCCTATGAAAATCCAGTCTGGTAGCCCACATGCCGACACCCCTTGGTAACCCCCTTCCTGGGAAGAGTCCCACACATTATCCACCGCGTTCCCGCAGCCAGAGAGAGACTATCCCTTTTCTAACGAGACTTTCCATAGGTTGGTGCACTTCCTCAAAAAAAAGAAAAAGAAAATCAGAGGGAAGGATGGAGGCTGCAGCTGGGAGAGCCCTTCTAAATGTAAAATGATGGCAGACAGGCCTCTTTGCTCCATCTCCCCCATAGCGCACATTGAAAAGCAGAAGAGAAACCTGCTGCTGCTTGGCTGAACTTTACGAAATGTCTGACTAGTGTTTATTTTGATAACATCTGCTAATGACAACAAATGCCACGTATAACTAACCTGAGAGTTAGTTTTCAATGTACTTTCATATACACAATAAATTTGAGAATAGTCCTTTCCTGAGCACCAGACATGGGCCGTTCACTTTACACACACCGCCCTCTTTTCTCTTCAGAGGAAACCTGGGACAAGCGGTTGGTGGTCTCTATTTTACAAAGGAAGGGGCTCAGCCTTGAGCAACTCAGTGACCTGCCAACTGTCTGGACAGTGTAAGGACTCAGACCCACGGGGGTCTCCCTCCTAAGTGTGTGCTTCTTGCATTGCTGGGCTATGGTGCGGGCTGCTGTTTATGGGTTGTATTCACTCTTTCCTTTGGGTTCAGGAAATGCTCTCAGTTCCTTCACAGGGAAGCTGGGTGTGTGTGGCCAGGCTAAGGAATGGCTTGGGGTGATGAGCCAGGGCAGTGTAAGGTAGAGGCAGGTGAGCGTGTGAAGGAGTATCTGCTGGCCTGTCTCCCTGCCCAGCACACGGCAGATGGTGAGGAGAGCTCTGCCTGGCTTGGGGCACCGGGCAGCAGGCGGGCGCTCCTGGAACAGGCTCTCTGGGCACTGAGAAGTGGCTCTGGCCTGCCCAGCCCATCGCACGGCAAGATGGTGCTCTGGCCATGTTCCTGCATGACTTTCCAAACAGAAATGGCTTATCTGGATCACACCACATTCAGTCTACAGAAGAGGGAACCTCAGAGGCTTCATTGTACAGATGCAGTACTTTGTGGGGACTGGCATTTTTAATGGAACAAGTCATTTTTTTTTTTTTGCAATACATCCTATTTTTATTTTTTTTAAATTGAGGTAGAATTGATTTACAGTGTTGTATTAGTTTCAGGTGTAGAGCAAAGTGATTCAGTTGTACAGGTATATGATATATAATATATATAACATATATATATTATGTATATATATCCTTTTTCAGATTCTTTGGAACAAGTCATTTTAGATGCTAAGGCTGAGCTGATAATTACGCAAAAATACTCCACACCAACCAGTGAAGCTCAAACTGCAAGTGAATAGGGCTGCTGCTTCTAAAGAAAAATCCTGTGATTCTGAAACAGATTTTGTTTGTTTCTATTTTACTGCTTTACACTACAATTATCCTTATAATACTTTTATCACAGTGACTTTTGTGGTCTCTCATATGTCCATTTAGAAATTTATAACTTTGGGAGGAGGTCTGCCTCAAGGATACAATGACTAGATATCCTATTTGGGCTTGAATATTATTGAGGGCTTTTGCGGGTGGGAGGAGTGAGAGAAGAAGGTTCCAAGGGTCTAAAAGCTTCTGAATCAACACTGTATTTGCCATTTTGTAAAATCTCTATTTCCATATTAATTCTGTGTATGGAAGAAAAAAATTAACTGTAATCAACTCAATCCACACTCTTACCATAGCACTTCTTATCTTTTCACCATCTCACCCCAGGCTCTAGTTTTATTACTGAGAAGTGCAGAGCAAACACGCATCAAACAGTTCAGTGGCATGTGGGCTCTAAGGAGAAGGGCAACTTAAGAGTGAGCCTGGGCATTCATCTTCTGAGAGCACTGGCTCTACGCTAGGGTTTAGTCTCAAAGCCAAACCAAAATAAGCCTGACCTCATCTGAGTTTTCTGGGTGCAGCAGGTGCAAGTTTGGAGAATCCCATCTTTGGGCAGTGAACAGTTGGAAGAAATACCTGAATCCTGTGTGTGTTGCTATTCTCTGCCCAGTGTTCCCACATCATCCCATCTGTGGATTCACTTGCCTCCAAAAATTTCGTTTTGCCTTCCTCTCTTGAGGTTTGGAAATGCAACCGCTGGGACATTTGCCAGGGCTAAATAGGTTTGAAGGCAGCATCAGCCTTAGAGAGCCCAGAGGCTTCTGCCCATACTGTGTATGTATTTTGGACTGAGAGTCCCATGGTTAAAAAAAAAAATCTGTTTTACCCATATTTCAGCAGGATTAAGCAGGGATAACAAACAGTTCCCTGAATCTGACAGATTCAATTTAATTTTTCACATTTCCACTCAATTCTTTTTTAAAAACTGATTTAATTTTTAAAAGATATCAAGGAGAAATATATTTCCAATATAGGCAACGTATCTATAATTCCATGCTTTTTTCTTTTCTCTCCATCCATCCTTCTAACCACCCACCCAACATTTATTAAATACCAAGTAGGTGGTGCTAAGCATTAGCCCCTCTACTCACACCAGTCACTTCTGTTCAACACATAGTCCAGCTGTGAAATTAAACACTGCTTAAGTGTGGGTGAAAATCCAGAATTCAAACTAGAGACACTTGTCCTTTTGTAAGTTGGCACTGCTTACAAACAGGAAGCGATCCAATTCAGCAATCCTAGTTCCTTGGTGTAGTGGAAGGAACATGTTTGGAAACAAGTAGACGTGGGTTCAAATCCTGCTTCACGCTGTGCCGTTTTATAGCTTTGTGACTTTGGGCAATTTCTACTCAACTCTATGGAATCATTTCTTTGTACATAATGTGAGAATACGTTGTAAGAATTCAACAGAATGACATATGCAAAGCACCCATATTGGACATGTTTTATGGTAAGTTCATAATAAGTGCCATTTCCCTACTCCTCCATCCTCTTCTGTTCAATTTAACATTCATTCAGCAAACACCGTTGAGAGCCCACTGTGAATCAGACACTGATCTAGGTGCTGGAGTACAGCAATGAAGAGAACAAAGTCCTTGCCTCTGTGGGTTTTACACTCTACAGCAGTGTAGAACAATATGCACTATGTCAGCCAAGTGCTATGGAGAAGAATAAAGTAAGGTTGAAGGGATAAGGGGGTGCTTGGAGAGTGTGATTTATATAGGTGGTCAAGATAAGTTCTTTCATGAGATGACACTTAAGCATAGGCCTAAAGGAAGTGAGTTCTCATCGTCAACAAAAGAAGACCAACTCCTTAGTTACCAGGGACCATGTCATCTGCATTTTCTAAGTAAGCAGTGCATGAATATTTGACAAATAAATGAAAGAATGAATATTTCTGTTTGGGTGTTCACAAGACTTAGTTCCACGTTATGGAACACTCACCAGTTTTCTCTGAGCAGCTTTCCCATACTTTTCTGTTAAACATGCTAACATGTTAGTATCCCATATTCATATACCCCCAGGGTTCTCAGATTTGTCATCTCTTTTGGAGAAAAGGGAAGTGTGCCATGGCAACTAAATAGATGCTTTTCCTCCCTTTCTGAAGGTAAATCCTGGACCCTGACATAAGATTCTTTAAGGCACCTTCTGATCTGGCCTTAGAAACCCCTGTAATTCCACTGAAAACCTCTCAAGGAGGGGGAGGCTTCCCATGGGCCCAGATCTTCCCTTTCTTAGGAGGTCCAAAGTATTAATCACTGACTGTGTGAGTGAGGGGACCATGGGAGAAGACTGGGAGACCTGGCAGAGTCCCTAGAGCAGACCTGAATCCCTGCAGCCCCCAAACCAACTTCACATCTCAGCAGTTCTCCAAATCAGAGGAATGCTGACAGGTCCATTGTCATTCAGGAGAGTCAACAGACCAAAGGTCAAGCAGGTGCAACATGATTATGGTCATCTGGAAAATTTCTCCAACCCAACAGACCAGTAGAGTGCTTTGCAAACTTCAACATGCCTATGAATCACCTGTGGATCCTGTTTAAATGTAACACACACACTGGTTATACCATTGTCGCTGGTGTGGTCTGCCGTCCATATTTTGAGCATCAAGCCTCAAGTGGTCCACAAACTTGGCTGCACATTAGAATCACCCAGGGAGCTTTTAAAAACTGTAGCACCTGGATATCATCCCTTCCCCTATGACCAGTTAAATCAGTGCTGGTGGGGGGTGGGTGGGAAAGACCCAGGCATAGGTGTTTTTTTAAAACTCCATAGGTGAGTCCCACGTGCAGCCAAGGTTGAGAACTACGGCAACTGGCCAAGAACAGGGGCTACATTTCAAGTGACAGGTGAAGGGAATTAGCATTTGATAAGCACCAGCTGTATTTCAGGCACGCAGCAGTCTACATAGTTCCTAAATAGTAAACAACGTAACAAAGTAATAATACCTGACATTTGTACAGCTTCTTATAATCTTATGAGAAATTTTTATTCACCTGATTTCATTGAATTCTCTTACTTCACTGAGGTAGAAAGCACACAGTTGATTTTTTAGATGAGTAAAATGGGATGCATATTTGTGACTTGCCCAGGATCAAATAGTAAATGAAAGAGAAATTCAGTTACTCTGACCCGCAGCTGTCTGTTTTGCCCAAGCACTGCGACCTCATCTGAAGTTGGATACACGAGGATGGCTGTGCACAAAAGTCATGTCGACGACACTGGGCATATGGCAGAGGCTAAAGAGGCTGCAGTCACCCCACCAAAGATTTCTCACTGATATATAAATTGATTAGGAAACTGAGACCTGAAGAGAGAAGGGAGCTCAGTCTGCTGTGGGCCTTGGCAGACTGAGAGCGGCGGCTTTAGGACACTTAGCAGAACCCAGAAGCCTGCACTGCACGGGATTCAGACTCTTGGTTCTGCCATAGCTGATGGAACCAGCCTCCTCCTCCCCTGTAGGGCCTGATGGATGATCTGTTCTGGAATCACCATCTAAAAAGTCCTGGGAAATAACCTGCTTACCAGCCCTGGACAGTCAGTCATAACAATAACCCTCCCTGCTGGTGGACAGGCCATTTCCAATAATTTTTAGGTAGTGATCTTGCCATTTGATATCCAAGAGGGCTTGGGAGAGAGCCCCTGGGCAGGTCACGTGTGGGGATGGCAGCGGCTTTTTTGTGGTGAGCGAAGTGGGACCTCCGTAAGCAGGAAGAGCAGAAGGTCCTGCAGGGGGGATCCTCTGGGGAAGCATCAGAGGGGATGCAGAGGGGAAGCAGCCTCGGACCTCCCGAGAAACAACAGGTGCAGCTGGTCAACCTGGCGGGCAACTACCGGGATGATGTGGCTATTTCTGTGCCAGGACCCCAGGTTGCCTGCCAGTCCCAGGGACCAGTCACCCTAAACAGATGAAGTGATATTTACTGTTCGCAGTGTGGAAAGCATTGCTTGTTCACCATCTATTCAGTGACTCATTCATTCACTCATGCATTCATGCTATGATTCCTGAGAGTCCCACTAAGAGCAACAGATATTTGACGAATGAATATTTCTATTCAAGGATTCACAGTACGTATTTTCATGTTCTGAAACACTCACTAACTTGCCTGAGAAAAATCCCCTGTAGTTTTTCCTAATCCCGTAAATGTATATTGGTTACAGGTTGGTGTGTTTAGTTGCTCCCAGAGGACATACATACACAGTGCACAGCCTCAGCTCTGGAGATGAATGTGATCAGAGTGCCCAGAGATTCCAACACTGAGGCCTCCTTTCTCCTTTCCCTCTAGAGATGTTTAAGTGGCCATGAAATCATTTCTACGTAAGCATGAAGCTCACTAGGAAAAGTTTTCACCTTTTCCTTCCTTCTTTTTCAGGTTGGAATGCTGGTTTCCTAGAGGTGGAGTGGTGTAGAGGAAAGGAAATGGGCCTTGGACTGGGGGATAAGATCTGTGTGAAGGTAGGAGGGGAAGAGGAAGAAGTAAATGGTTCCCCACACCTAGCCTAGGCATTTGGCAGGACCATGACACCATTTCCAGCGAGCTCAGGAACTCACAATGTGGACACCATACTGCTGGGGGTCCTTCTGACATCAAGGCATCCTCTGTCACATGACCAGGTCATTCATTCAGTTGTGTTTTTGGCTCACAAGCAGTTTTTTTGTCCTTGTCCATAGGAACTTGATTCCATCTGTGGGTTTCTTTCCTTTTTTTTTTTTTAACTTCCCCCCTTACCAAGTTTGCTTTGAATTCAGTTGCCTTCAGGAAGCTTCCAATCTAGGGGGAGAACTCCAACATATGTCTCCAAGGAGAGAAAGAGTGAGTTAGAAGGAGCCTGAAGGAAATGGAAGAACTTCTTAAATGGAAGGAGGCTGCAGTGTGACTGAAAATGTGGAAGGGGCCTAATTTAAGAACTGACGCTGATGATGTTGTTGAATCTATCAGACACAGGCTCCGTAAGCCTTGGCGATCAGAGGGAGAGGGTCTGTGATCAGGGAAAGTCACTCCACCTTTCTGGGCATGGCTGGCTGTGAATAAGCAACATGGCATCACATCACCAGTCCTGAGCTCTCTGAAAGTGGCCCGGGGTCCTCAGTCTCTAAAGTGATGGGTTAGGCTGGGCTGTATCTAAAGTCCCGACTGAAAGGGGGTGAGGGCTGAAAGGAGTCAGCATTTGTCCAGTACCTTCTGTGTGCCAGAAGCTGAGCTCTTGCTGTCCTGCCTCACTGAATCCTCACACCATCTCCAGCATCTCACATCACAAGTAAGGAACCTGAACACAGACAGACTTCCTTGGGAATTAAACCCAGGTCTATCTGATTTGGAAGTGCATGTTAGAGCACACTATCTCTCAAGCATTTCAACCTGAGAGAGGTCAGTGATGTCGAATGTGGGAGGACTTTCTCTGGCAATATTTATAGAACATGATAGGCACAGCACTTGCACTACAGTTTCAAGGCGAAGCTGGAAGCAGGCAACAAAGGAGCAAGGAAGAATCAAATTCAGTGCCCGTATCCTCCTCTTGTGTCTCTGAGTCCTGCAGTACTAAAAGGATTCAGCCATTGTGGTATGACTACATTGGCTGACTTGGCCAAAGCTGAAGGAAATAGTATACAAAATTGCAACTCCCTTTATAATCTGAGTTGACACCTCAATAGAAAAAACGGGGAAAAGGCATAGAAAAATAAGAAAAAATGTAATTGGCAAATAATTTTATGAAAAATTCAGCCTAGCTAGAAATCAAAAAATGTCCATTAAAACAACAATAAAGGGGCTTCCCTGGTGGCGCAGTGGTTGAGAGTCCGCCTGCCAGTGCAGGGGACACGGGTTCGTGCCCCGGTCCGGGAGGATCCCACATGCCGC
>NC_041217.1:81797522-81814432 GCF_002837175.3 Physeter macrocephalus | reverse complement strand
TTCGCGCCCCGGTCTGGGAGGATCCCGCATGCCGCGGAGCGACAGGGCCCGTGAGCCATGGCCGCAGAGCCTGCGCGACCGGAGCCTGTGCACCGCAACGGGAGAGGCCAAAACAGTAAGAGGCCCGCGTACCGCAAAAAAAAAAAAACAAACAAACAAAAAAAAAAAAACAATAAAAATATAAATAGACAAAGGTTTTTAAAACCCTGAAAATTGTGTCAGTATCCAAAAAGAGAGAAATTCTGTAATGGCCTATATGGGAAAAGAATCTAAAAAAGAGTGAATATATGTATATGTATAACTGATTCACTATAAGGTTTTTAAAACCCTGAAAATTGTGTCAGTATCCAAAAAGAGAGAAATTCTGTAATGGCCTATATGGGAAAAGAATCTAAAAAAGAGTGAATATATGTATATGTATAACTGATTCACTATGCTGTACACCTGAAACTAACAAAACATTGTAAATCAACTATACTCCAATAAAAAATTTTTTTAAAATTAAAAGAAAAAAACAGAAATTATCTTAAAAATATGTATGATCATACAATGGAATACTATGCCAGCACTAACATTATGTTTGTCAAGAATTTAAAGCTATTTAGTGACATAGGAACACTCACAATATACTGAAACGAAATAATCAGGAAACAAAACTATAAAAATTATATAAACCTAACTGGAAAATGTGATTTTATGCACAGAAAAAAATACTGGAAAGAGCTCTAACAGAACATTAACCATGTTTAGTTCTGGGTGGCAGTTCTTATTGCCTGCTTTGTCTTTTCCACATAGTCTAACATATTCCTACACGAGTGTGTTGTTACTTTGTGGATGAAATGCCCAACCAAGAATCAGGATCACAACACTGCAAGGCCGTTATGTATGACATGAGAGGTTCAGAAAAATCTAGATGGTTCACAAGGTTCTTTTGAGCTCTAACACTTCACTCATTCATTCAACACGCATTTACAGAACATCTGTATAGAGCTACGTACAATGCACCGACACTGGGGTCCCCCAGAATTAGACCCCAACCAAACGCAAAGCAAAGTTTGAGTGTGATGCCTCCTGGTGCCATTTGACTTGCCCTTTTTCTGCCTAAGCTTTTAATGGCTTCATATTCTTCCCTTTCTCCTCTTCCCCTTATCAAACCCTGCTCTCAACACAAAACTCAAACTTGATCAGATGGAAGTGTAATTGGATAGCAATGTCTTAAAAGACCGCTTCCCCCAGAGGGGCTTGACTAAGTAGGGATAAAAATTTTACCTAAAGGAACAAGGTCCTTGTGGCCAAATTTTAGGAAAAAGCTAGTGGGATGGAAAAAGATTTGGGAGCTATCAGAACCTTAGCTCTTGCGGTTCCCTCCCCGACCCTCGCTTATTTGTCTGGTAAATTCTACTCATTTTCACAAATCAATTCTTCCTTTTCATGCCTTCCACATCTCTCCCAGAGGGCGGAGTGCTTCCTCTTTCCTCTGCACTCCCAGAGGGCCTTATGTTGCCCTACTATTACAGTGACCCCGTTGCACTGTGGCTTTTCATTTGTATTGCACTGTAATTTCCACATCAGGCTATGAGCCACCTGAGTGCCTCACGTTCCCGGTATCCACGGCGTGCACCCCGAGGCCCAACCTAGAGTAAGTGACAGGTGTATGACTAAATGATCTGCATTTCAAGGCCCCAGGTCAGGCAGTGACCTCCTTACCCTGTGGATGGGGCTGTTTCTGGGTGTTTCAACGTCAGTCCTTACAGCAGCAGACAAAACATTGACCGTAGTACCTTTGGATTTTTTTTATCAGAATGGGATGGCCTTTATGTGACGAATTATGAACTTCTAATTCCTAACCTTCTAACCCTTAGAAATTCCCCAGGGTTTTCAACCTGAGGATGGCAACTCATCACCGGAGAGGGAAATCAATTTAATAGGTTGGGATTAGTATTTTTTTAATGAAATACAATAGTAGAATAGAAAATAACAATAAAATAGAAGACAAAAGTATTTTAAATCCAAGTATTCCCCAAATAATAATGTGTTGTCCTATGCAACTTTTGTTTCACCTGTGTATGTGTCTGTACGCATTAGGTCATAGTGAGTTATGATAAAAAACATGGACAGACACCTTCCCCAGGGCGGGGGGGATGAATTGGGAGATTGGGATTGACAGATATACACTAATATGTATAAAATAGATAACTAATAAGAACCAGCTGTATAAAAAGTAAATAAAATAAAATTCAAAAAAACAAAAAGAAGAAAGAAAGCCACCTTCCCAAACTATTGGGAGGGAAGGAGCCCGCCCTTTCCTGTGCTGTCTGCCCAGGGCTGAGATTTCACTGTCTCCTCCCTTCCTTCTATCCCAAACAGACACAGCTCTGGGATGGGCAGGATATTTTCCTTAGTGTAGGTTTGGAGTCCAGGGAATTAAGAGGACAAAATAGGCTTTTCTGACCACAAAGAAAACTTAGAGCTTCACATCTACCCTGTCTTATCAGCCATGGGATTCCTGGAACCAGTTTTGTCCTGGATTCTGAGGAACAGCCTGCACCTGACAGGTATCTCAACAAAGACCCACCCCTCCCCTCCCCGACCCGGAAGGAGGGAGCCCTATACCTCCCCCAGGGTTTGGACATTTGCATGAGCAGTGCCTCTGGGGCTCTGTGCCTCTCAGCTGATACAGATGATACAGCTGGCATCATCAGGCCCAGGCTCACAGGCTGAGGTACTCTATTTAAGGAAGACTCTTGAAATAATACTGAACAGGGTATCCACCAACTCCTTGTACATTGTCTCATTTGATTCCAGCAGTAACGCAGTATAGGGGCTAAAAGTGCCTTCACCTGCACAAGTAGAGTGATCTTGGGCAACTTAGCCTCTCTGTGCCTCAGTTTCCCCATCTGTAAAAGGGGGATACTAACTGTATCTACATCAGAGAAGTACTGTAAAGATCAAACCAGCTACCACATACAATCCCTGCACACAGGAAGCATTCAATAAATGTTGATTATTATTATTTAATCATCTCATAAGCCTGTATGATAGTTATTATTTTTTTCAGATTTATAGATAAGAAAATGAGGCTCAGAGAAATTAAGTAACCTGCCCTATGTCATGTGTCCAGTAGAGGCAAAGCCAGAATATAAATCAGGAACTCCTGACTCCAAGTTCTGTGATCTCTTTCCCTTAGTGATTTAGGAGTCTGTGGGGCATCAGACTACCTCCTGTGCTGAACTTCCCCCTTGTCAGTCTCTGCCGGGCACTTTTGGATCAAAGGTGGCTGGAAGTATGGTGAGTCCAGGGCAAAGCTCCTTCTCAGGATTTTCCTTGGAAGTACAGAATTCATCTTTGGGGGAGACAGATTCTTGGGGGAGTTTGTGTGTGTGGGAGTGTGTGTGTGTGTGTGTGCGTGCATGTGTGTTAATATAACAGGGAATCAGAAATGGGGTCATTGCTTGCACTGGCATTCTTTCTGAGTTCTAGGCTAAGTGGACAGTGATGAGCATATATGGTAGAATCCTTACACCTTCAATTAACTTTTCATAAATATGTCTCTATAATTGAGCAGGGCAGTTTGAGATGGAGATAATCATGTGAGTGAGGATTTCATGGGCTGAGCAGCAGCCGTGCTGTATGTCCTGGTTTTTTCCAGCCTGTAATTTTCCTGTATATATAGTACAAAGACCTAATAACGGTCCCTGCTTTTTCCTCACTTGTAACCCACAGAGGTTTTATGTCCACCAGAGCTCTCTGTAATGAACACACTGCCATATATAAATCCTCTGAAAATAGTTATGTGTATGATGATCGGGAGACAGAGGATTCTGCAATACTTTTTTAATTATCAAAGATATTTTGATGTGTTTGGGGTGGTTTTCCTGGATTTTATTACAGCCAATTTTTCTTGAGAATTAAAATGGGTTTTACATGGTAATTCTGTTCATCAGAGTCTTTGATTATAAAGTATGTCAGTTATGTCTCAATAACACTGGGAAAAAAGATTGAGCTGAGCTTTCTGGCTGTGCCGGTTAATAAACCGCTGTAGCTCTCCAGTAGTCCTTTTCACAGATTTGTGCCTGGGCTGAGCCGGACCTGGGGACTGATAAGGGATCTTGGTGCCTATTAGAATTCTTGGCACTCACAGGTGTTCCTGAGTGTAAGAGATCTGAAACTGTCCAGGAGGAACTGTGGGAGGAGTTCCTGGGGCACTCACTCAGGATTAGAGAACGGGTCCCAGCACCAGGTTTACCGACAGGCCATGTAATGCAGATGAAATAAGAACTGACTTCAGCATCTTCCCTGAACTCACACCAAGAACTTTCTGAGAAAAAGAAATATTCCCATTAATGAACGCGCAGTTAAAATCTTCCTACATCTACACTGTGCGATATTGACTAAAACCGAGTCACAAGAGAGGCTCATTGCTTAGTGATATTCCCCATCTGACCCACGAGGACAGGCAAGGTCAAATGACTCCTGCTTCATCAGGATCATGGGGAGACTTAACGGAACAAAGAGTAGGAAATTAGCACGCCGAATGAAACCTGCAAATAACCCTGCATTTCATTGCAGTCAGGCTTTTTAACAATAGCTTTAACATTCTCTGAGAAAAAGAGTAGCTGGAACTATTGCCCTTGAGAAATCAAGAGGACCATCAGATAACAGACTTTACATCTTTACAGACTATTATGCACCATGCAGCACATTCAATTGTCCCGTCTTAAGAGTCTGGACCCACCCCTGTTTTTCACACATCCCAGCTTTGCAACAAGAATATCTTCAGATTTGCCTGAGACTGAACTGGGGCAAGACTTCAGGATATAATTCTCAGCGCCCTCAGGTCCTCACATGCCGACCACTGGCCAGCTCCTGCTCCCTTGGACCACGTGATCTGGGGGCCCCCCCACTCACCTCCAGCACGATTTCTTTCAGTTGGAACTGTTTCTGCGCGACTTTATCTGAAGACACGGGCTCATGGTAGTAGAGGCAGAGCAAGTCGTATTTCTTCAAAACCTGCTTGAAGTTCTTCTCGGTTAGACTGACCACGCGGTCCTTGCCGTCATAGGTGGGGAAGTTCAGCCCCTCCTCTGCCCTGCAGGAGGACAGCAGGTAGACCGCCACCACAAACAGGTGGGTTCTCTTCATCTGGGCGAAATTTTGTTTTTCTTTCCCAGAAACACCGTGTGTAGGAAAGAGGCTGGTGCCTCAGAGGACTTGCTGGGAGCAGTGGGGAGCAGAGAGGCCGATCTCGTCTCTCTCCTTGGCCCTTCCTGGGCCCGAGAACCCCCTCTGCACCTTCCCCGGCTGCTAACTGTAATCGTAGGCTTGGGACGAAGCGTGCAGAAGCTCACACACATGCATGTGTAGAACCAGAGCCAGGCGAGGCGGCCCAGCCCCAGATACCTCGCATAGCTCTGCCCAGCCCCTGTCTCATCAGGAACTCCATTTTTAGGATGCAGTTGTTTCAGGCTAAAAATAAATCATGCAATGAATTAAAAAGTTAGATATGGCACTGTTGAGGGATTCGCTGATACAGTTTGTCAGGCCGGTGGAGGAGGTGGGAGGGAGACGGGGGAACGTGTGCACATGAAATAAGGAGGGTGGGAAGGTCAGAGGAGAGAAATTCACTCAGAGGGAGGAGGAGAAAAGGAGAGGAGAGAGATGTGGCACTTGGATGTGCACAGGGCCACTCAGACGCTATTGAATCGGTCTATTACCCCAGGGAACTATTTCAGTCTGTCCCTTCCTGGCAGGCTGCTCATCCCCTACCTACTCACTGCTGACCTGGGGACCAGCCGGACCCCCAGGTGGACTTGACGTTCTGCACCTGCCTTTTCCCTGGCTGGCCATTGCGCTGTGTCCCCGTGGCTCTGCCGGTCACTGGGCGAGGGATGTAGGGTCGCCCTTTCTCCACGGAAAGCGCTCCAGGAGCCCAGCCCACCCGGGGTCGCAGTTCCTCTCCTTCGGCCCCTGCTCACAGCTGAACGCTGCTGGCGCCAGGAGGTCCTGCCCCATTACAAAATTAAATAAAATTGGGCTTCCCTGGTGGCGCAGTGGTTGGGAGTCCGCCTGCCGATGCGGGGGACACGGGTTCGTGCCCCGGTCCGGGAAGATCCCAAATGCCGTGGAGTGGCTGGGCCCGTGAGCCATGGCCGCTGAGCCTGCGCGTCCGGAGCCTGTGCTCTGCAACGGGAGAGGCCACAGCAGTGAGAGGCCCGCGTACCGCAAAAATAAATAAATAAATAAAATAAAAGTTCAACGGTCTCCCTCAGAAGTCCTCTTAACGCTTTTCGCTATCATCCCCGTCATCTTTCTTTTTTAACATTAACCCCCAATGTATCATTTTTGCCCTTTTCCTCTTCATTAGAGACAGACTGCTGTAGAGAGTCCAGGAGCTGGACAGATCCGAGTCCAAATCCGTGCTCTTCCTCTTAATGGCTGAATAGACTTTGACGGGTCACTCACCCTCTCTGATTCTCAATCTCCCGCCCCCACCGCCACGCCCACCATGTAAAATGGGGATAATTACGACTGTATTGTAAGGCTTGGAACACAGAGATGGAAAGGCATGGTACAAAGCAGTTACCCAAACACAGCAGCTATTATAGTTACTTCATTCTTCCTGGAGATGGTGGAACGTAGGTTATTATAATAATTACTTCTCAGTTTCTAATAGTAATGGTTTGTGAACCCTTTTCTCTCTGCCTTCTTGAATCCAGCAGGCAACTGGGGCACACGTGATTAGGGCTCATTGCACAGGGGAGCTAACTGAGCTTCAGGGAGCTCAGCACCCTGTCAGAGATCGCATTATCAACTGCTTGAGTGAGGGTTCAGCTCTGCCTTGGAGCCTGGTGCTCCTGGGTGCTTTCACTCTGATGGGGCAATTCCCCCACAGACACGTCTTTTCTTTTTTTTTTTTTGCGGTACGTGGGCCTCTCACTGTTGTGGCCTCCCGTTGCGGAGCACAGCCTCCGGACGCGCAGGCTCAACGGCCATGACTCACGGGCCCAGCCGCTCCGCGGCATGTGGGATCTTCCCGGACCGGGGCACGAACCCGTGTCCCCTGCATCGACAGGAGGACTCTCAACCACTGTGCCACCAGGGAAGCCCCGAAACGTCTTTTCTTAAGTGGCTGCATCTTTTTTGGTCAAACAACAGTCCACCTGTGTCCTTCCACTCTTTAGAGTAGTCTAATGGCTCTCATGATTTAGGCCAAATTTTTGTCTTCTTCTGGTTGGAAAATCAGCTTTGTAAATAGCAAGGACTCTGTCCCATACAAATTTTGCAGGGAACAGAAGGAAAAAAGAAGTTCAGTGACCTACATGAGTGAAAGCAAGCCCCTCTACTGCGGCCAGAGGTCCTGATGCTGGCAGCCAGGCTGACGGGAGTTGTCTTCAGGACAGGTTCATGTCCAGGAAGCCAGGACCTTGGGGAACCCCTCGCTGAAACCCATGACAGCATTCAGTTCTTTCTGATGGTGAGTTCTCTAGGCTTTTAAAGATAGAGCCAAGAATAGCCATTCTTAGATGTGGTTAGCTTTTCAGGTCACTTGTAAGCATGCGAGATCTCTGCTTTCTTTAGAAAATTTAAGGGGAAAATGATTTTTGAGTGAAACAATGTATGTCTTGTCTTTTCAAGGTCAGCTTCCCAAAACTGTTCCCAGTTGTCTCAATCTCATTGGCTTACCTTTATTTAGAATTTGCTCCACTTCTCTTAATATATGCTTTTTTAAAATGTTACCAAAAAACTGAGAGATGTTTAAAGTCAGAGTCTTTGAATTTCCCACTGACTTGCAACTGATGAAAAGTACCAGGGTAAAGGGATAATTTTTAAAAATTCAGTTTAGCCCTCAAGTCTGGCTTATGACCAACTGTGTATTAACAGAAAAAAAGCTCCAGTGTGGAAAGTTCCTGTCCCTAAATCCTGGCTCAGTTTGGGGCCTCCAAGCCCAGCCCTGAGGATGGCCTGGCCACTCACACGTGTTGTGGTGATCAGGTTTTGCACTGTCCACCCACACCGAGACACGGGGGCTGAAATGCGTGCCCCCTCTTAGTAAGGTTAGGTTTGCATGATCGACTTTTTATGTCCCAGACATTTTTTTCTGACTGCTTTTTATTGTTTTTGTTTTTCCTTTGCCTTCTTGCTCACCAACCTTAATGTATTTATTTTGTAAACAAGGGATGCTTCTGACATGTCTGAGTCAAGTTGGCATCTAGCAAATCAGCTTTTCATTCCAGTTTTAGCAGCTACCCAGGTCAGGGTGTCACCTACACATGCCTAGTTTATGCGACCGTGCTGAATTGTACATGTATCTTTATGTGCCATTAGCAGGTATTTTTTGTCTTTGTTTTTAAACAAGAAAGGATAAAACAAAAGAAACAAATCAATATAAATGTACGTTAACTATTGTCACAATATATGACATAGGCCCCTTGTTTTTGCTAACAATTTCCAGTCCCTCACTCCAAGTGGCCACTCCCTAGAATCCCATATTCTAACCTCCCCCTCTCATTTGTTTACCCTTGACAGGTGGCAGGGACCATTTTGCATATATTATTTAACTGGATCTTCACAATAACTCGTTTTACAGATGAATCAGGATTTGAAGCCATGATCTTTCATTTATTTGTTAATTAAATACACTTTTACGGGGCACCTTCTATGTACCAGACACTCTACTGGGTACTGGGGTTGGACACATTATTCATCTGAACTCACTGAGTTTACATCTGAGCGGGGAGATGAGCAATAAATAATCAATGTACTTAAGGGGTATATGTGTGTGCACCCGTGTAAAATAGGACTTCAAATAGAGGCACGTGCTCCAAAGAGCAGTTGAGAAGGACAAGGGAGAGCCTGCAACAGTGGGTGGGAGGTGGCCCTTTTGGACCGGGGGTGAAGGAAAGCGTCTTCAAGGAGGGAACCTAGGAGCAGCAGGGAGGGCAGGGGTGAGGGCAGAGAGCAAGCTTCTTCCAGGGAGAAGAGGTAGGTGCCTCCGCACTGAGACCTACAGGGATTCCATCACTAGGAGGCATTGCATCCACCTCCTCCTTCCTCCGACGGAAGCATCAGTTTTCTCTCTCAGACTTTTTTTGTCTGTTCATAAGACATATGGGCTCACACCTACATGGGTGGGTCCACAGGGTAGGGAACCTATCTGAACGACTCGGAGGCAGCTCAGAGAGAGCTGTGACCCGGAAGTCAGGACCCCTGGATCCTGGGCTGGTCTGACACAGCTCAACCCAGCTGTGTGACCTTGGTGAGTTTCCTCACCTCTCGGCCCTCACATTTCTAATTTGTGGAAAAGAGGGTCAGACTCACTGGTCTCCCATGGCCGCTTTCTGGCTCTAAACTTCTAGAATTTGTTCTGCCCGTAGAATATTTTCTTTCCCAGGAGAGACCCTGGCACAGGCCACAGGTTTGAGGAAGTTCGTTGACTGTTACCTGCGGAAGAGGGTTTGATGGGCATGACTCTCACAAGTCCAAGCTTGCCTCTCCTCCAAGGCAGAGGTCTAGGACTTCAGTGCCTCCAAAAGCCCCTTCTTTGGCTAAAATACTCCACCCAGTGGACAAAGCGGAGCATGGCATCTTTCTTTCTTTGAGCCCATTCCTCCCATTCTGCTGCGTCACGGGCCGGAGGGAGTCAGCATGCTGGCCTGGAAGAGAAAGTCACAGAAATGCCTGGGTCTACAGCCGGGTGCTCGAGGCTTCCTCTGGTCAAATCAGAACAGTCCTGTCAGCAACCCCAAGGCCTTCCTTTTCCTCTTGACTCTGAATATCAGGCAGCCCCAGGAGCCTTCCCTGGTCCCCAGCACCAGAAAACTCCTAAATAGAACCGAGCAGAGAAAGATCAATGCTAGGTTCAAAAAGAGCTAGGTTGTATAACCGTCCAGATCTTAACGAATGTCGCTTCCTCAGGGAGGCCCTCAGGGTAGACCAGGAGCTGACATTCGCTTCCCTTAGGTACCAACCATAGTTCTCCTTGGGAACATCCCTCCCGTTGGGGATTCTTTCTTCCCCAGCTAGACTGAGCCTTATAGGAGCCGGGACAGCATCTGTTCAAAGTATTCCTTGAAACTGGCCTTGCCAATAGTAGTTCTCATTAAACATTTGTTAAATAAATGTGAAGCACTAACTTTGTACCAGGTCTTATTTTAAGTACTTTACAAAATTTAACTTATTCTTCTTAAAAACCCAGGAGGTTGATAGTTTTAGTATTCCCAGATGGGTAAGCAGAGGTACAGAGAGGTTAACTAACTTGCACAGGGTCACGTGGCTAGTAATAGCAGAGCTGGGGTTTGAACCCAGAAGGTAGACTTTGTGCTTTGTTTCTGTTTTCTCTACCACTTGCAACCACAGCTAGATGCCTCTCACAGGGGGCTCATGAAGTCCCTTGGACAAGCCAGAAATTGCTTCAGAACAATAAATGGTTGCCCACAATGTGAGACTGCTCATTTGTGGACATGTTCTGGGTTTCAGCCCTGTACTGAGTCACCTCCTGTGCTTTCTGTGTGTATAAGAGGAAAAGCAAGAAGGGAACTAATGTTTTCAGTGCTTGCTATGAGCTGGTCATTGGGCTCATTACATTTTATACATCATCTCATTTAAAATTCTATCAGGCTAAGTATTATTCCTTCCATTTCACAGATGAGGAGACTGGGATTCAAGATCAAGTACTCTACCAAATTAATACAGCTGATAAGTAGCAGAGACTGGATTTGGACCCTGTTCTGTCTGGCTTGTCATGACCCCAGGCTATTCTGCATAAGGGGGGGGACCCTTCTCTGTCTCCTTCAGGGAAAAACAAAAATAGAAAAACTTAGAGAATATTTAAAGGACAAGAAAATAAAAAGAAACCAGCTTTTTTTTTTTTACAAGAGAGAAAAGAGGAACAATTGGAAAAAAAGAGAAGAAAGAAAGAAAATGAGAAATTTAGTTCAGAAAAAAATGTACATGAGAGCAGATAAAAGGAAAGCTTAAGGTTTATTTGTCCTGGAACTAGAAGGAAATATAGACTTCTCAGGGAAAGCAGTAAAAGAACAGAAAACCAAAACCAAAACCAAAAATCATCTGGATATAGAGGTTACGTCAAATGTCCAAATGGAGATTGTGACGGGCGGAATACTGCCCCCTCGATCCACTCCCCAAGATGTCCATGTCCTCACATTTCCATGTGAACTTCAGAATCAGGTCATCAAGTTAAAAAAAAAAAGTCCATTGAGATTTTGATCGTGTTTAATATGTAAACCAATTTGGGGAGAATTGACATCTTTATAATATTGAGCTTCCTCAAACATCAAAAGGTATATCTCTCCATAGACTTATGTCTTTTTTTATTTCTTCTGGCAGTTTTTTGTAGTTTTCAGTATCCATGTCTCATAATACCTTTTGTCAGATTTATCTGATACTATTTCATATTTTTGATGGTATTAAAATAAAAGGTTTTTAAATTTTTGATTTCCATTTGTTTGGTACTAGTGTATAGAGAGACAACTGATTGTTATATGTTGATCTTGTATCCTGTAAACTTGCTAAATGCACTTATTCTAGAAGATTTTTGGAGATTCCACTGGATTTTCTACATAGGTAGTTATGTCATCTGTAAACAAAGATCGAAGATTTTTCTTTCTTCATTTGAAATTAGGACACCTTTTGTTTCTTTCACTTGCCTTACTGCACTGACTAGGACCTCCTGCATGTTGCTGATGGTCGTGGGAAGGGTGGACATCCTTGACTTGTCTCTGATCTTAGGAGAGAAAGATTCAGGCTTTCACTACTAAGTATGATAGTAGCTGTAGGTTTTTTATGGATGCCCTTTATAAGGTTGAGGAAAGTTCACTTCCTTTCCTAGTTGGCTGAGAATTTTGATCAGAAATGGGTATTGAATTTACTTTTGAGGATGGGTGCTGAAAATACTTTTTCTACATCTATTGAGATGACCATATGGTTTCTCTTTTTACTTTGTTGATTTGGTGAATTAACAAATTGAGTGACTTTTGAAAGGTAATTTAACTTTGGATTTCTAAGATAAAGTCCATTTGGTCATGATATGTTATCCTTTTCATAAATTTTGGATTAAATTTACTAAAATTTTGTTTAAAATTTGTGTACCTTTGTTCATCAAGGATATTGGTCTGTAGTGCTTTGTGAAGCTCCAGATTGCCATCCAGTATTTTCCTTCCACCCAGAGAACTTGATTTAACATTGCTTGTGGTGCAGGTCTGTTGACGATTCTTGTAGCTTTTGTTTGTCTTAAAATGTTTTCATTTTGCTTTCGTTTTTGAAAGATATTTTCACTGGATAAAAGTTCCAGGCTAACAGTTTTTTTCTTAAAGTCGTTGTTCTACTGTCATCTTGCTTGCATTGTTCCTTACAAGCAATTGCTGTCATCCTTATCTTTGTCCCATTGTATATAAATATTCTTTTTCCCTATGGTTGTTTTTAAGATTTTCTTTTTATTGATAGATTTTTAGCAATCAGATTTTTAGCCTTGGTTTAGTGGCTTGGTTTTCTTCATGTTTCTTGTGCTTGGGGTTTGTTGTGCTCCTTGGAACTACGGGTTTATAGTTTTCATTAAATTTGTTAAATGTTTGACCATTTTTTTCAAATGTTTTTTCTGTCTCCTCTCCCTCTTAAGAACTCCAACTACACATATAATGAGTCACTTGGGGTTGCCTCACAGCTCACTGATGCTCTTTTCATTTTCTAAAATTCTTTTTCCCTCCTGTGCTTCATTTTGGATAGTTTCTATTGCTAAGTTTTCAGGTTCAGTAGTTTTTTCTTCTTCAACATACAATCTTTTGTTAATCCCAGCCAGTGTATTTTTCATCTCAGACATTATAGTTTTCATCTCTAAAAGTCTGATTAGGTCTTCCTATATCTTCCTTGAATTAAATTTTTGAAGATATGGAATATAATTATAATAACTATCTTAAGATCCTTGTCTGCTAATTCCAACATCTGTATCGATTCTGGGTCAGTTTCAATTATTATTATTCTCATCATTATGGTTCATATTTTCTTGCTTCTTTGAATGCTTGATAATATTTGATTGGCTGCCAGACTTTGTGAATTATTTTTAAAATGTTTATAAATCTTCATTTATATATAAAGTGCTTTATTTTTAAATTTCGTATAAGTCTTAAACTTTATTCTGTAATTTTTTGGAAACAGTTTAATCCATTCTGGTCTTAATTTTAAGATTTTTTTTTTTTGGCGGGACCAGAGTAAATTGAAAATTGAAATTTGGTTATGGATTATACAAGCAAAACTAGACAACAACTGCTTTTATGATAATGATGTGGGTCATTCTTGTAGATTGCACTTATCTCAACAAATTAATTTTTATAATTTTTTTAGTTTATTTCTAAAGAATTATAAAAGCTAAAGGTATAGCAGTGAGATTATGCTAGGATGCAAGTAACAAAAAGCCCATGCGAGCTGGCTTAGGTTGTATTACTGGAGGCAGGGAAGGCTGTAGGGTTGGTTTGATTCATCTGCTTGACAGTGTCATCAGGATCTTTTCTGGTTTCATCTCTCTGCTCTGCCTTCTCTTGTCTGAAATCCTCATCATATTATTGGCTGTGCCTGGTTGTTGATAGCTGACTGCAAACCACTCTTGGCCTTCATGCTTTCTCTTCCACTTCCAGGAAGACAGGGTGGGTATTTTTCCCAGAAACCACCAGCAACCATCTTCTTTAGTCTCCTGAGCTAAAAGTAGGTCACATGCCCACCTCTGAAAACTAGAGTACAGGGGGTTCACTTACAGTGAATCACTGGGACTCTGGTGGGGTCAGCTTCCCTCAAAGCCCTGGGCTGCCAGGAAGGGGTGGGATACCCAAACAACACTCAGTGTCAGAGGAATGTGGGGAAGCAATCACAGTGTCAGGCTATTTATAAGTACTTTGGAACAAATAATACAGCATAGGTATGAGTAGTCTATTCCTAATAAATAAAAACCCCAATTCATTATAATTATGATAGTATTTTTTGGATTCCAACTTTAGAAATTTTGGATATTTCTGGATATTTAAATTAGGATTTGGGTCAGATAAATTATTGGGGAGTTATATATATAGATCACCTCCAGATGCATTCACAGAATTAATGAATACTTATATGCTTCCTCTTAATGTGTGTTTCAGCACCAATGTCCCTTGTATTTCTTGTCTTTGTACAATAGTGCATTATAGGCACAAATTTGAAGGCGATGACTAAAAATAAAGATTATCGAAAGCTCCGCAATAGCCAAAACCATGGTGGCAGCTGAGGGATACTCTGAGTGCCTGAGTCAGGAGCTGGCTTATCTGACCCCACTAAGGGGCATGTACACTGGTATTTAATTGGAGGCTCCCAAGCAGTTTTATTTTAGGTGGCAAGATTTTAAGTTAGTATTTTAGGTACTAAAAAGAACAAAATTGGGGCTTCCCTGGTGGCACAGTGGTTGAGAGTCCGCCTGCCGATGCAGGGGACATGGGTTCGTGTCCCGGTCCGGGAAGATCCCCCATGCCGCGGAGCGGCTGGGCCCGTGAGCCATGGCCGCTGAGCCTGCGCGTCCGGAGCCTGTGCTCTGCAACGGGAGAGGCCACAGCAGTGAGAGGCCCACGTACCGCAAAAACAAACAAAACAAAACAAAACAAAAAAGAACAAAATTGAAAAAACAGTCTTAATGCCATCATATCACGAACACTTTGAAGAGTGTCATAGCCCCCAGCTGAGAAGTGCTAGCATAGGTCATCTCTAGGGCTCACCACATGCCAAGTGCTGTGGGAGCACTTTACACGTAACTGCAAATATTTAGTCTCAGATACCCTGTGAGTTTGTCCCTGTGGTTATCCACAGTTTACAGATAAAGAAACTGACGCACAAAGCGATGAAAGTCCCTTGCCCAATGTCACCCAACAATAAGTGGTGAAGCTGGGATCGGAGCAGCTGGCATTCTTGCTGTAAAGTATGTATAATTAACCACTGCACTGTAAGCCTCTGTGAAGTGCTTGGGGCAAATTTTTATACAAATAATGGCTGTTGGCTTCACAGCTATAAGTAAACCAACATAAGAGGTCCCTGTATTTCACACCAAGCTCTTGTCTCAGGAAATATTATTGCAAGCGCTAGCAGTTCTTCTGAGGCTTAAGTCCAGACGGCCCGATCAGTGATTCTCAGCCAAAGATGATTTGAAGACCCAGGAGACATTTGGCAATGCCAGGAAACATTTTCAGTTGTCACTACTCTGGTGGAGGGGTTTGGGGTGTTACTGGTACCTAGGGGCTAGAAGCCAGTGGTGCCCTAAACTTTGAATGCACAAGACATCTCCTCACAACAAGGAATTGTCTGATCCCCAAATGCCACTAGTGTTGAGGTGGAACCTGACACAGAGACCACGATGGGCTGGTTGACAGTCTCCTCTGCGGACCCTCCCTAGCGTTTTGATCTTTGTGACTTGAGTAGCAGTGATCTTAACCCTGCGCACAGGACCTGAAGAGGATGTGACACACTCATTCCTTGTTTGTGCAAGAGCACTGGTGTTGCCTGCATCTCTAGCCCCGGCTGTAGAGCTTGTTGCTCTTTACAGCTCTGTCTCTTTGCCTCATGGGCCACAGGATAGGTTTCGATTGGGAAGGACACTCTATTCTTAGCTGTTCCAAGATGAGTCATCACAGCCTACGTGATTCTTTTACTCTTCCCGGGGTTATCCTTTAATATGGTCCTCTGATTACTCTTTCTGCCTGTCTTGTTTGCTGAGTCCTGTGATGGTAGCTACCCACTGCCTGAAACACCCTGATCATCCATCCTCAGCACATGACCAGCCTGATGGAGTGGAGGTACTCAAGGTCCTGTGGGATTGTGTCCTGTGGCAGAGTTCTCAGGCCTAATGAGGCATGGACACACGACCAAACTGGGGCAGGGGCAGATCAGTGACACCCTGAGACATGGGGGCTTTACAGCAGGGATGATCCCCTCTAGACCATCATGTCAGCAATGTTCCAGGAATAGCTACTCTATCTAGCAATGGGTGGTCTGGGTTTGCGACATCCGGAAACACTCCTTTGCCAGTCCTTCCAAGGACAGAAGGACGGCTAATTCTCCCTCTGACTCATAACTAAAACCAGCTTCCAAACTGGTGAGGTTGTACAGCTTGACAGAGGGGCCCCCTGGCCACAAATAATCTCCCCACCTGTTTGCTGCCCCAACAAATTCCTACACATTCATTTAATATTATCGCTTACTCCAATTTTACAGATGAGAATCCTTAAACTCGGAGAAATTAAGTGACTTTCCTGAGGTGACACAACTAATGAGCTAGATGATCCATAGGTATATATTTCAGACTCCCTACTCTTCGCTAGGTTATTCCAAGGGGCATTCTGGCTGGAGTGAAGGTTGTGTGCAGCCTTCATGAGCAATAATGCTGTGAACATACATGGGACCCAGACTGAGCAAAGCTGTGAATGTCAAGTGCAGTGGACGTCTGCTCTTTTTCTTGTCCCTTCCTCTTTCCCCCTTCTTCTCATAACAGCCTTCCAGTGGACCCAGCCACATGGCTCCAGCAGATTCTGCCCACCACAGAGCATACTCTACTCTTCTGTCCACAGAAATAGGTCCCAAGGAGCACTGGTAAACTTCAGTTGCCTGGCTGGGCATGAAGAAATGCATGAAACCTGGTGCATAGAGCCCTGCCTTGGTGGTCAGAATGACTAGTGATACTTATGGAGGCTTGCCTTGCTGATGGCAAGTTAACTGGAAGCGTCTTGGTCCAGGATGGAAACACACTGTATCCAGCATGCTGGAGTCTGACACATCATGCACACTGCAAGGATCTGTTTTCTTTTTTTTTTTTTTTTGTGGTATGCGGGCCTCCCTCTGCTGCGGCCTCCCCCGTTGCGGAGCACAGGCTCCGGACACACAAGCTCAGC
>NC_041217.1:81767989-81797509 GCF_002837175.3 Physeter macrocephalus | reverse complement strand
TTTTTTTTTTTTTTGTGGTATGCGGGCCTCCCTCTGCTGCGGCCTCCCCCGTTGCAGAGCACAGGCTCCGGACACGCAGGCTCAGCGGCCATGGCTCACGGGCCCAGCCGCTCCGCGGCATGTGGGATCTTCCCGGACCGGGGCGCGAACCCGGTTCCCCTGCATCGGCAGGCGGACGCACAACCACTGCGCCACCGGGGAAGCCCAAGGATCTGTTTTCTTATAAAATCAAACCATAGAACCCTCCAAGGGGTAAGCGGAGAAGAAGGCTGGGGGGAGGGGCTGTGAACAAGAATTGTCAGAAACAGTTCCCCTGAGTTTCACCTCCCGCTTGGGATTTTCACCACAGGGGACATCAGTTTCCATTTAAACTCAGGCTCGAGGGTGGACAAAATTGTTTCCCTTGGTTCTTCACAGCACAGCTGAGACAATCTGACATTTTCAAAAAGAATTTAACTAAATACTAAGGGAGAACAAAAAGGAAATAATAGCAGACCATACAAATAGCGAGTTTCCAGAACACAAGTTTTCTAATCCTAAGATAACCAAACACTGGCCTTAAGGATGGGGTAATAATTTGGATTATTGTTCAGAAAATATTCATTCCCTACACCCTCTCACTGTGGGTGGAATATACATCCTGTCCCATTGATATTGACCTTGGCCATGTGGCTTTCTTTGACCACTGAAATGTTAACAGATGCAACATGAGCAGAGGCCTTAAGTGTGCTTGGCATGGCTGATTTTTGCATCCAGTGATCAGCCACAAGAAGAACATGCCTTGGGTAGCATTGCCTCTTCAGCCTGGACCCTAGAATGACACATGGAATAGACCTGAACCCCTCCTGAAGCCAGGAGCCTTGCCTAGCTGACCCACAGCAGAGCCTCTCATGCAGCCCATTCTAGATCAGCCGAACTGCACAAAAACTGCAGACCATGAGCACAAGCATAAATTCGGGTGTGGTGACTCACTGAGTGCTGGACTGACTTGTTTTTCAGCAGCATCGTGACAAAAGCTGACTGATACAGACGATCCAATGTCACAGGCCCTGTCGAATTCCCTCCCTTAGAGCAAGTCCTGCCCATCGTACTGTTACCCAAGAGCTGTATCAGGACATCTTGACCTTGTTCCTGTTAGACAGACAACTGAGTGAAACACAGGACCTGCCTTCCACCCCCTGCAGAGGGGGAAGTTTACCATCCTACTCAGGAAGAACCCCTGCCTCATCACCTCACTTCTCAGTGGAAAGCAGCCTTGCCTTGCAGACAGCCTTGGTTGTATACGGTAGACCTACAGCATAAAATGTATGAACCAGACAATAATTGATGCAATGAATACCTGCAATTGAAGAAGCTTTTTTGGCCCATGCTGCTCCAGCAGGAATGTTCATCCTTCCCTCCCTCAGGGAGTTAATGCCACTTGTCCTTCAGCTGTCAACTCAGTTGCCACTTTCTCAGTGGCCTTCACTAATGAGTCAAGTCCCCCACTAGCCACTCCCATAGCTCTTTGCTTCTTCAGAGCACCTAGAGGTGCAGTTTCACATTTGATTTATTTAATGTCTATTTGTCCCCCAGACTGTAAGCTTCATGAAGCCAAGTGTAGGCTTCTGGTTGTTTTCTTTTCACCACTGCATGCTCCGTGCCCAGCATGTACCTGGCACGCAGAGCCTTAGTAAATATCAATTGAATAGAGCAGGCTCTTGTCTCTCCCAACCCTCAGAAGTGCCCCTTTCCTAGGTAATTATTTGATTTCCTGGGCTTTTTTTCCTTTCTCTCGCACTTTTTAATCCCACAGCTCATGAACTCGTATGGTTCTGACCGTAATTACAAGGTCCCTCTGGTCCCTCAAGGTCACACATGCAGGAACAGAAATGGAATCTTCTCTCACAAAAAGGTCTCATCATCTGCATGGAAGTGAGGGCACCTGCCTCTCAATTAATAAAGAGGGAAACTGAGGCACATTGTCCCAGTGAGTTTACTTGGACAACATTGGCAAGTGTTAGAGCTGTTGACAGGAAATTGGTTCTGCCCTTTTGTTGTCACCGTGGTCATACATTGTTTTCCTCCTCTAATGATGACTTTGGCACCAAATACCTTTGGTCTGAAACGCCTGATCCTCGTTAAGCAGCCCCAGCTTTACAGGGTCTGCAGGTGAGTAGGGACGGATTGGGAGCCGTCCACTGGCCAGGTAGCAGCTGCCGCTTCCCTTCCTTTGTTTTTCCACCATCGCTGGTTTTAACCCTCATCAAGAAGGCCACTTTGTCTGGGACAGGGAGGTAACTTCGTCTCGCGTCTGTTTGGCAGCTCCTTGATTACCAGCTGAGCCTGATTACACAGTCTGTGTGCCTGTCCCAGGACAGACGTGCCGCGGCCACGCTGGAGGATGGAGGCAGCTCCAACTGTGAAATTGCATCTTGGAGTGTCACTTCCAACACCTCTCTGGGGCTAACCCAGACCCCATTCCAGGGGACAGAGGGCTCCCCGGTTCCACAGTTCATTTCAAAGCTGCCTGCGCTGGCTTTCTCTCTCCAGCAGGAGGTCCTAGTGGCTTAGACAAGGCTATCCTCTCTCTGCAGACCTCAGATCTGCCCCTTTCCTAGGCAATCTTTGGACTTCCGGTGCGGGGGCAGGGTGTGTGCGCGCGCGTGTGTGTGTGTGTGTGTGTGTGTGTGTCTTACGTACTCTCGTGAGAACAGCCTCCCATTCGTGAATTTAACAAGCTTGACCACACTCACAAACGATGATTGAGGACTTCTGTGCGAGGAAGTGAAGGTGTAGGTTGAGTAAGACACGGTTCTGACCCCAGGATCTTTCACGGTGGAGATGCAGACAGATACGCAGAATGGGGAGTTGTAGTCGTGGGAGCCCAGGAGAAGAGATTCCTTTTCTCAGAGAACGACAGAACAGAGTAGATCTGGGAAGGCTTCATGAAAGATGTGCCATCTTGATTGGGCCATAAAGAGTAACTGAGATTTTTTTTCCAAATAAGGAAGTGATGGAAGGACAGAGAGAACATTGTGAGTAACACAGAGGCATGAAAACTCGAGGTGTGTGAGGTGGGGAAACAGCATGGGTAGGTAACCCGACCGTGGTGAGTGGAGAAAGGGCAGCAATCAGATGTGCCTGGAAGACACACTAGGAGGGGCCTGGGGAAGGAGAAGGGTGAAAATAAGGCTGGAAAATAGGGCTGGGATCAGAGGTGAAGGATGTTATATGATAAGCTAGTCCACTGTGAGGAAGGCAGTCACCAATGTCAGCACCCATTGGAACATGGAGCAGATCATCAAGCTTCTATAAGAAAATATCACTTTTATATGATAGATCAAATATTTCTCCTGGATATATCAATTTCTGTTAGATAAAGTACATGTCCTAGATAAACCAAGGAAGATAACTTTTCATTGTTTTATAATTTTATGGAAGTATAGTTGATTTAGATAAACCAAGGAAGATAACTTTTCATTTTTTTATAATTTTATGGAAGTATAGTTGATTTAGATAAACCAAGGAAGATAACTTTTAATTTTTTTATAATTTTATTGAAGTATAGTTGATTTACAATGTTGTGTTTAATTTCTGTTGTATAGCAAAGTGACTCAGTTATACATATATATATTCTTTTTCATATTCTTTTCCATTATGGTTGATCACAGGATACTCAATATAGTTCCCTGTGCTACACAGTAGGACCTTGTTGTTTATCCATCTTATATATATATAGTTTGCATCTGCCAATCCCAAACTCCCAATCCTCCCCTCCCCCCCCCTCCCCCTTGGCAACCACAAGTGTGTTCCCTGTATCTGCGAGTCTGTTTTTGTTTCATAGATATGTTCCTTTGTGTTGTATTTTAGATTCCACATATAAGTGATATCATATGGTATTTGTCTTTCTCTGTCTGGCTTACTTCACTCAGTATGACAATCTCTAGGTCCATCCATGTAGCTGCAAATGGCATTATTTTGTTCTTTTTAATGGCTGAATGATATTCCATTGTATATATGTACCACATCTTTTATCCAAGGAAGATAACTTTTAAAAGATCCTTTTACAAAATGGGATTAAGGCTGGATTGAGAATAACTGTCAAATGGAAATTTGGGCCTGGCATCACTGAGCACATATGACGCGCCAGGCACGATGTACGCACTTGATATACATTTACCTCACTTCACCCTCAGAACAACACTACAAGGCAGATATTATTACCGTCCCCATTTGGTAGCTGAAAGTGCCTAAAACAATAGGCATTTCTGAATCATGCAATATGAAGCCAATCGGTCTGATTCCGGGGGTTGTGTGATAACCTATACACTATTTGGGAGATAGTCAGAATCCTAGGCCAATGAATGCCAATTTTCTCCAGGCAGTGGGGAGCCACAGAGGGTTCAAAGCAATAGGGAAGTCGTATCAGTGAATGATGACTTCTCTGTTGAGTGAATAAGGAAGGCCAAATAAATACTTGCAGAAATTTCAGGGGCAGCTGTTCAAACTCTGAGTGGGCCATTGGAAAGGGGAGCCAGACGGGTGGATAGGGCTCTTCCCAAGAAAGACTTTGTGCTATGCTAACTGTGCCCCTAAGGAGCCGAGCTGCACAGAGTGACAGGCTCTGAGGACAAGGGGGCTGTCTCTGCACATCAAAGAATGGCACGGACTTGATTGCATACTGATCTTTTCGATCATCCATATGCCTTAAAACACCCCTCAGCAGGAGCACCTGCAATTAAGAAGGCAGAGATCCTAACTTAAATTCCCTTTGTCTTCTTATGATTAAATTCAGCACTCTAAAGACAATCTCATAGACCTTTGCCTTGCCCGTCCAAACTCCTAAAATGGTGGCTATGTTCCCTGACAAGCAGGGGTTGCTTGCGTTAACGACCGTTGCCAGGACGCTTTCAGAATTCCTGCAGCCTGAGATGCCTTTCACCTTCTGCCTTGGAGTTCCTGCCCTCGGATTCACCCTTTCACTGCTTTCCAGCCTTCTTTGTCCTTTTCTAATCACCTTTCCAAATGAACCTCTGAATTTCATCCCTGCTCTTCCTGGGGTCTGCAAATCCTCGGTAATGAGTAGCCATCTGCAGATTTCATTTTTATGCAGTCTCCCCTCCCCCTTCAGGTTGGCAATAAAAATATTAAACAGGACTAAACCCGGTGCTGACCCCTGCAGCGCCCTGCTAGACAACCCCTCTTGGGATTGGCTGCCTTTTATCACTGGCCTTTTTTTCCTGCAGTTGTTTGGCCAATTTATAGTCATCTCCCTCTGTCCTCAGCCTAGTCAATCTAAACCGATTTTGGAAATAAAAATTTTGAAAGATATCCCCAAATTTTCTAGTTAAAGTCCAACTCTGTGCTTTTTCCTGTACAGCAGGAAATAATTATGGTATATAACAGAGTCCTTTTTTTCCTAACAAGATATTAAATATCAGCATATTTTGATGTGATCTAGAGAGTTGATGAAATGTTTTATTTTCAACAGGTTCTTTGCAATCCTGTGTTCATGAGCTAACAATTGCTAATAAAGAGTAAAAGTTTCACTCAGTTTCTCACTCAGGCTTGGACCATTTTATGCTCCAGTTTTTTCCGGTATTAAAAAAAAAAGAAAACTGACAAATTTGTGTTTATAACAAACTCCAAGGAAGTATTTGATTGACCTACAAAGGATTGTTTACCACCTAGAAATGCTTTTGTCTTTTGACACAAATATTCCCCCATGTTTGGGGATCCCACCTAGAGAGATGCCATAGTGATCTCTCTTTTTTTTTTTAAGTGATGGCTTTTATTTATTTTTTTCTTTTTTTAACATCTTTATTAGAGTATAATTGCTTTACAATGTTGTGTCAGTTTCTGCTTTACAACAAAGTGAATCAGTTATACATATACATATGTTCCCATATCTCTTCCCTCTTGTGTCTCCCTCCCTCCCACCCTCCCTATCCCACCCCTCTAGGTGGTCACAAAGCACCGACCGAGCTGATCTCCCTGTGCCATGCGGCTGCTTCCCACTAGCTATCTATTTTACGTTTGGTAGTGTATATATGTCCATGCCACTCTCTCACTTTGTCCCAGCTTAAGATCTATTTTTTTTAAATAGACTTTTTAAATTCTTTTAAAAATAGACTTTATTTTTTAGAGCAGTTTGACGTTCACATCAAAATAGAGTGGAAGGTCTAGAGATTTCCCATGTATCCTCTCTGCCCCCCATAACCTCCCCTCCATCAACATCCCCCACCACAGAGGTACATTTCTTACAATCCATGAACCTACATTGACACATCATTACCACCCAAACTCCATAGTTTACATTAGGGTTCACTCTTGGTGGTGTACCTTCTATGGGTTTTGACAAATGTATAACGACATGTATCCACCATTATGATATCACACAGAATAGTTTCACTGCCCTAAAAATCCTCTGTGCTCTGCCTATTCATCTGTCCTTCCCCCTAATGCCCCAGCACCCACTTATCCTTTTACAGTCTCCATAGTTTTATCCATTGCGTTTTTATTCTGCATATACCATGCTTTTAGAAGTCCTAGAATAAAAGTAGCATCTCACTGCTCTGGGACTGCATTCTGAGTGTATGAATGTGCTATGAAATTTGAATTCATCTGTTCCTGGACAGTTTTTTTTTCCTTGCCCTCCTGAGACGTGGCGCTTATGGAGTCAAAAGCTCAGGTGGTAGCATCTGGCCAAGAGAAGACATCTTTTCAGGCTCTGTTTATCTTTGCCTCAGTACCCTCATCATAGTAATGAGGATGGACGGAGATTTAAAAGCAAATATGATCTAACAAATAGGCCAGACCACTTCCTCATCCAGCATCCAGAACAAAAGATAGCACTTCTCAGAATTTGCTCACCAAGGGGGGAAACAACCTCATCTAGTTCTATAATACCTTTCACTTTCCCTCTCTCTCTATATATATATACATATGTGTGTGTAAAATGTATATGTATATATATATATATATATATATATATATGTCTTATGTTTTTATAAGGACTCAAAGGGAGAGCCTTCAATATTTGGACCATATTTTTAAATTTTTTGTGACATTTTTCTTGGCCAGGAGTGCTTTAACAAACAAAACCATCCAAACTGGAAAACTTAATAATAGTTTTTACATTACAAATGAACAAACAGCATGAAATAGTAAGGACCCCCCTATTCTCAATATATTTTAACTCTATTGTATAGAGAGAAGATATGACAAAAGGGAAAATAATTTTATAGTTCACAGAATACCTTTATCTATCATCACAAATGTTATTTGTATTCTTAAGATGTCATTATACATGATAAAGGGATTTAGGAAAATAATATATTCTATATAGCATACATAGTAAATTGATTTATTCTGTACACGTAATATTTGCTTGTGTTGTATATTACATAGGCGCATATTTTTGCAAATGTATTTATAAAAACGTATATAAATGTAATTTCACTGGTGAGCTGTCTCATTGAAATGGTGATGTGGTCCTGGCCTGGCTTCCTTTGTATTACACTACATCAGGTCTCAATGGCAATGGAGTGGGAGCTGTCCCGTTTCTGAGTCCCAGAAGGCCAGGTTTGTGTTTGTGTATGGGGAGAGTTAATGAGAACAGAATGGCTTTCTTTCCCTCGCTTCCCCAATCCCATCTGTTCAAACAAAAGGCTGAAAGGGAAAGAGAACTGAGACCCTGCTGGTCAAGGGGGGAGGAATAATAACACATATCCTTGGGCAACATTTCAGCACATGCAACCCTTTTATACTGTGCTAGAGCTTTTATTCAGACAAAAGGAAGTCAGGCCAATGTAAGTTCCATTAAAAAAAAATCATTATTTAAAAAAAAAATACATTAGGCCCAAAGGCTAGTGTTTTGTTTTTTTCCAATGACTGCATTTGTAAGTCTAGATTAAAAAATGGAAAACATGTAAAGGGATAAAAGCAATTTGGCTGTCGTGAAATCTGCTGAGTAACCCACCTGTGTAGGGAGCTGTAGAAGAACAGTTTTCACTTACTATGCATCAAGTTCAAGGTCCTAGTAATTAATATGATCACAAAAGGAGTAAAAGAAGGCACTTCCCACTCTTCCTAAACAGAGTCTATGAAAATATTGGAATTTCCAGTGGTGGACAAGAAAACAGATTGCCGTCTGCCCTTCAGATCAATAGCTTGTCAACAGAAGCCTGGAAAGCATCTCTCCGGAAGGTCTAAGAACTTTCCCCAGAACAGTTCATTGAGGTGGACTGGCTCCTAGAGATGGCTCCTTGAATACCAATGGGACATCCTCAGGGGATTATTCTACAAGGTTTCCTGATGCTCTGATACATCAGAAAGACTTACTGGTTATTGCTCCACTAACTCCAGGCCTGAGCTATTGGATGTTCTTAACCACAGTGGGGAAAGTGAACTTGCCATCAAACAATTAATTTTCTTTTATCAGTATTACAAATCTTATGTTTTAATAAATGATTCATCACAATAGCCCTGTTGCCATCATGTACAGACAGCCTGATCATTCTTTTGAAATTGTGTAAAATGAAGTCTGTCTTCTCCTCTTGAGTGAACTCTGATGCTTTCACTCCTGTGACAAGGAAAATAAGAAAGGGAGGGAGACAGTCACAGAGATCACCAAGGCTGTTTAGGTCACTATATATTTAAGAAAGAAAGGAGACCACATCTTCAAACTATTTTCCAAAGGATGAAAAAGAGAAAGGAAGTGGAAATTAAAAAGAAAATGTGAGTGTTAAGAAATGTCATTTTAGAATCTCCTGGGAATTGTGAATGTCTGAGGAAACTTCATAAGGAAATGCTATTAGAGATGCCTAGGACACACAGAGGTGTGGAGAGCTAATTCACCCCCTAGAAGGTCCATCAGCATGAAAGGCAAATCAGACCTAAAATCTAAGGAGGCACAGACTCCGAAAACAAGAGAAACTTCCTGAGAGGGGAGCCTTGAAGTTTAGTAAGGCACAATTTTTACAAATCTTGATCACCTTGGTAGCAATATTTTCGCATAAGTGTTCCTTTTCATCATGTATTCAACATTCAATTACTCATGTAAATAGAAAGGAAAGCAGGGAAAAGACAGTCCAGAGTGGTGATTGATCAAAACTGTATTATCTGGGCTTCCCTGGTGGCGCAGTGGTTGAGAGTCCGTCTGCCGATGCAGGGGACGCGGGTTCGTGCCCCGGTCCGGAAAGATCCCACATGCCACGGAGCGGCTGGGCCTGTGAGCCATGGCCACTGAGCCTGCGCGTCCGGAGCCTGTGCTCCGCAGCAGGAGGGGCCGCAGTAGTGAGAGGCCCGCGTACTGCCAAAAAAAAAAGAAAAAAAAAAAAAAAGAAAAGACAAACACCTGTATTATCTGGCTTTCACCTGCATCATATTGTTCTTTTTTACAATGCATTTTCTTTCCTCATTATTTATTTTCACTTGGGCTAATTTTAAAATGAGTTTTTATTCCCTAGGTCCCTCGGTCAGTGTTGGCCCAGAATAAAAAACACACCCCTTATAATCCACAGAGAATGTAATCCACAACATTAATAACTGGTGAGCTGAATGCATTTGCCTACTCCATCTCCCTCGTCTATCCCTAAAGGAAAAGAGGAATATAATTATACCTACTTTACAGAATAGATGAGTTCTTAAAGGCTTGGCTACAAATGTAAATTTTTAGTGAACAGAATTCTGTTTTGCCGTGGTTTTCTATCTGAAAACTAAAGTTCTGCACCAGATGAAAAGCCTTGCTCTGGGGGATAATAGAAACCATACTTAAAAGATAATAAAGCAGTTAAAGATCATGCATTTAAAGGAAAGTTGATCAAGGCTAATTGTTGGGTGACTATCATTATACTGTCCCTACTAAGTCACAAGAGACAAGTATACTGTGGTAGTCATGACAAGAGATCCCCTGCCCCAGCACCCAACCATAAAATTTCAGACACCTTTAAGGAATATTTTGTTGGTTTTTGCCATTGTTTTGTGTAAGAAGGTAGTCATACAAGTAAATTGGATCCCTTCTCTCTGCCATCATTGGCAAGATGTATATACGTTTGAAAGAGTTGCTGTCTTCTGACCATTTGACTTAAATGCCTGTGTATCAATACATTCCATAATCGTTCATCGTGAGAGACTAACAGAGGCTGCAGGTGATTTGGAAAGGCTGGTACCCAGGTGCATGTGCGGGAGTGGAGGCTGTGGTCTGCCAGGTTTGGGGCTTGGGTATTTATCCTGAGGGTGATGAGGAGGCCCTGGAGGTGGGAAGCAGGGAGGACCAGAGCGGATCACTGCGACAGTAGTGCTTACAGTCTGTATCTGATTTAACCAAACTCTTCGTCACTAGATGAATGAGTGGCATTAAGAGATTCCTGCATAGAATCAGCAGACCAAAGCAGACAGGAGAAGGGCAAGGTCACTCCTCTACTCTTGAACTTTCTGTCAGCCACATTATGGGGTAAAAGCAAAAACAACATAATTAGCTCTGACCAAAAGCCCCCAAATTAGAAATTATCAAGACTCTTGAAAGAGCAAATTTGTAACACTAACCACAGGGTACAATTATGGTGTATATTGTCTGTTCAAAAAGTGAGGTGTCATTTCAGCCATGTCTGCCATGTAAATCTAGAGGGAAGTCAAAAGGTATGAACTTCCAGTTATAGAATAAGTCAGTTCTGGGGATGTGATGCACTTCATGGTGACTATCCTTAATAATACTGTATTGTATACTTGAAAGTTGCTAAGAGAATAGATCTTAAAATGTTTCATCACAAGAGAAAAAATATTGTAACTGTGTGTGGTGATGGATGTTAACTAGACTTATTGTGGTGATCATTTTGCAATATATACAAATATCAAATTATTATGTTGTACACCTGAAACTAATATACTGTTATATGTCAACTGTATCTCAATAAAAAAAATTTAGTGGGAAAATAAACTGGGCATAGAACCATGTTTTGAATCACTGCATTGTAAAATGTTAAACCAAGTTTGTTTGTTTGATTTTTAACAAAGTGTATCCAACTATATTGCTCTCACTAAAAATATTATGAATTATAACATTAAAAGACTCTAAGAGGTTTTTGTACCATTAATAAAGTAAAATAATTTTAGAAATATTTTTCACTTCATCTTTCTCACTTTCTAGAACAAATCATCCCAAAACTTTGTGGCTTAGCACAACAACAATACTGATTTTGCTTACTGTTTCACAACTTGGGCACAGCTCAGCAGGGAAAGCTTTTCTCTGCTCCACATGGTGTCACCTGGGTCAGTTCTAAGGCTGGGACCTGAATCATTTGAAGTCAGGAAGTTAATTAATCAAACTGGCCAAGTGGAGCTGACTGTCAGCTCCTTTCCACATGGGCCAACTACTCTTACATATCGGCTCAGGGCCCCCAAGGCACACATCCCACGAGAAAAAGAGCCAAGCAAAGCAGTATCTCCTCTTATGACCTAGTCTAGCTGGGTGGTCACGAAGTTCTGCCCAGGTCCCAGGGCAGGGAACATAGACATCACTCTTCAATCAAGGAGTGTCAATGTCATGTTGCAAAAAGAGTAGATCATGTTGATATGCCATTTTTGGAAAATACAATCTTCCAAATTTATCATCTTTATTATCTTACTCTATTTTATGTATTTTGCACAATATATCAGTACATGTTCACATTTTATCCATAAGTAAATATGTATATGTGACATTGTCAAAATGTTTCAAAAATTAGGGTACATAATCAAAATTTAAAACTTCTTGTAACTTCTCACTCTGTGCATCCATACTTTTCCCAAGTTCTTGGATCATCTTTACAATCATTACTCTGAACTCTTTCTCAGGTAGATTGCTTATCTCCACATCACCTAGTTATTCTTCTGGGGTTTTACCTTGTTCCTTCATCTGGAACATATTCCTCTGCCATCTCTTTTTGTCTAAATTTTTATTTGTATTTTTATGTATGTGGATGTTCCATTCATTTCTTGACCTTGGAGAAGTGGCCCTCTACAGGGGATGTCCTATGTGTCCCAGCAGTATGCTTCCCTCTTGTTACCCACGGGCCAGAGACCAGCTAGCCCCAGGGTAGGTTTGACCTATGTTTGCAGACTCTGTTCTACAGGCTGCAGGACTATAGTTTTCTTGCTTCTGGTGTCTGCCCCCTGATGGGTGGGGCTGGTCTTGAGGCCTGTGCAGGCTTCTTGGTGGTAGGGACTGGTGCCTACCCACTCGTGGGTGGGACTGGGTCTTGGCCCTCTGGTGGGCAGGGCCATGTCAAGGGGCATGTCTAGAGGTGGCTGTAGGCTCAGGAAGTCTTTAGGCAGCCTGTCTACTGATGGGTGGGGCTGTGTTCCCGCCCTGTTGGTAGTTTGGCCTGAGGCATATCAGCACTGGACCCTACTGGCTGTTGGGTGGGGTCAGATCTCGTGCAAAGGACCCAAGCAAGATGTCTGCTCCAGCCAGAGTTCAAGTACATGAACACTACCTTATATTTCTGCCACCAGCATTATGACCCCAGAGAGAGCCACAGCTGCCCCCTGCCTCCCCAGAAGACCCTCTAAGACCAGCAGGTAGGTCTGGCCCAGGCTCCTTTTGTTGCTTTTGTCCAGGGTCTTGGTGTGCAGGTCAACTTGTGTGTGCCCTCCAAGAATGGAGTCTCTATTTTCCCCAGTCCTGTGCGGCTCCTGCAATCAAGTCCCACTGGCCTTCAAAGCCAAATGCTCTGCGAGATCCTCCTCCCGATGCCAAACTGCCAGGCTGGGTAGTCTGACGTGGGGCTCAGAACTCTCCTGTGGGAGAACTTCTGTGATATAAATATTCTCCAGTCTGTGGGTCACCCACCCCAGACGGTATGGGATTTGATTATATTGCAAATGCTCCCCTCCTACCCTCTCTTTGTGGTTTCTTCTTTGTCTTTGGATGTAGAATCTACATAATCAAAATTGTTTGAAAACCTCTAATTTAGGAGATTGAAGGTAAATAAAACAACCTGTGTTTGCATATCATGGCAGGCACTCAACATATTTTAGTTTCTTGATCCTTCCTCATTGGCCTTCAGATTAGCAGATGGGTAAATACCTTGTAAAAGCAGTGTTACACTAGTAGGACTCCTCACCTTAATTCACCTTGTTCCTCTATATTTTGATAGTATATTATCTTTGGTACCACATTTTTTTTCACATTCAAGTTATGTATGTAGATGTCATATAAGACCTACTCAGCTCTGTATACTCAGCAGCTAGCAGGATGCTTTGTACCTAGTGGGTACCCCCTTCCCCAAATATTGAACGGAATAGACTTGCCAAAGTATTAGGACCTTTCCTCCAGGTGTAGAAGGTGGTGGTAGGAGAGCTGAGTGAGGAGGAGGGGAAGGGAGAAAGAGCACGCTATTCCTCACACCAACAGCTCTCCCTAGCATGTTCTGTTCATCTTCCAAGCCAACTGGGAGGGCCATAATAGTAAGTGAGGAAGATGACTAGGCCCTTAATCCAAAGGACAGTAAATATCTACCTCCCACCTTTGACACAAGTACCAATGTGTCTGACCCCATGGCTCATGGTGAATGGAAATAGCTCCAGACTGGCAGTAATGATGTGGTCAATCACTGGTGAATATAATCTTTGGCCAACTAACTCTTGGGTTTCCTCATCTAAAAGGGGTAGAGTTGTTCCAGTAAGGTCTTAGGTTCCATGCAGCTCAGAAAGGTTGTGATTCTCAAAACCCCTGAGATATGGCTCTGTGTGGGTGGTCACGATGGACAAGCCAAGGTAGTGGTCCTGATTAATGGTCTGGATATGGCACTGTCTTCCAGGCTTGTGGTTTAATGAAAACCATTGAATATACAGATTATTCCCCAATGCCTATCATAGTATCTGGCCCAACATAAGTGCTCAGAATATTTGTTGAGTACAATATAATAAAGAATACAGCTGGCCTTTATTTTTGGTTCCTGGCACAGAGTTGCAAAACTTCTTGGAACTTCCTGAGTAATAGTAATGTATTTTATTAGCATAAGATCCCCTTTTGACCATACCTGAATTAATGTTAATGAGGTGACTTTTTTTTTAATTAATTAATTTATTTATTTATTTATTTTTTTAACATCTTTATTGGAGTATAACTGTTTTACAATAGTGTGTTAGTTTCTCCTTTGCAACAAAGTGAGTCAGTTATACATATACATATGTTCCCATATCTCTTCCCTCTTGCGTCTCCCTCCCTCCCACCCTCCCTATCCCACCCCTCTCGGTGGTCACAAAGCACAGAGGTGATCTCCCTGTGCTATGCGGCAGCTTCCCACTAGCTATCTAATTTACATTTGGTAGTGTATATATGTCCCTGCCACTCTCAATGAGGTGACTTTTGATGGGACCTTAAATAGTTTAAAGGCAGAGACTGGTCATGTAAGAAAAACCAACCATGTGATTATAATGAGAGGGTTAGAACTTTCAACCCCACCCCTGATCTCTTGGAAGGGGAAGGGAGCTGTAGATTGAGTTCAGTCATGTGGCCAATGATTCTTTTAAAATTTTATTGAAGTATAGTTGATTTACCATGTTGTGTTTAATTTCTGCTGTACAGCAAAGTGACTCAGTCACATATATATATATATATATATATATATATGACTTTTCCATTATGGTTTATTACAGGATACTGAATACAGTTCGCTGTGCTATACAGTAGGACCTTGTTGTTTATCCTATATATAACAGTTTGCATCTGCTAATCCCCAACTCCCAGTCCTTCCCTCCCCCAACCCCTCCCTTGGCAACGAAAAGTCTGTTCTCTACGTCTGTGAGTCTGTTTTTGTTTTGTAGATACATTCAGTTGTGTCATATTTTAGATTCCACACATAAGTGATATCATATGGTATTCGTCTTTCTCTTCCTGACTTACTTGGCTTAGTATGATAATTTCTAATTCCATCCATGTTGCTGCAAATGGCATTATTTCATTCTTTTTAATGGCTGAGTAATATCCCATTGTATATATATTGTATGTACCACATCTTCTTTATCCACATATCCAATGATTAAATCAGTCATGCCCATATAATGAAACCCAGCAATCAGGAGAGCTTCCTGGTTGGTGAAGAGATTGATGTGCTGGGAGGGTGACACACCAGAGAAAGCAAGAATCTCTGTGCCTTTCTCCCCAAGAGTTTGCCCTATGTGTCTCTTCTATTAGGCAGTTCCTGAGTTGTAGCCTTTAGTCACTCTAGTGAATTATCAAACCTGAAGGACGGTCATGGAAACCCCCTAATTTGTAGCCAAGTCAGACAGAAGTGCAGGTATCCTGAGAAAACCACTTGCAACTGGCGTCTGAAGTAAGGGCAGTCTTGGGAACATTGCCCCTTATCTTGTGGGATCTGACACTAACTTCAGGGTCCTTAACTTGTGGGGTCTGTGCTTACTCTGGGTAGTTAGTATCAGAATTGAATTGAACTATAGGCCACCTAGTTGGTGTCAGAGAATTGGTGTTGGAACATAGTAAGTACTTGCATAGGTAAAAATAAATAACATTAATGAACCCTTGCTCTGTTCCAGGCACTGTTCTGAGAGCTTTACGTAAATTACCTCATCTAATCCTCACAACAAAACTGTGAGGTAGAAGTCATTATCATCCCCACTTTATATGCAGGAAACTGAGGCATAGAGAGGCTAAGTAATTTCAACATTACACAGCTAGTAAATAGCAAAATTGGAATTTTAACCCAAGCAATGTGGCTTCAGAACCCACATCCTAAACCACTACCTCTATGCAGTCCTGCTGTTCAGCTCTGTCTTCCTGACCCCAGGGCCGCTGAAGCAACACTAAAAGAGTCAGACTTGAAGATGTTGGGCAAACCTGACGGCAAACATTCAGAAATATGGAAAGGATTTTTTTTAAGACACTTCATAAAAGAGGCTGTCATACAGTTGCCAGTTCCTGGAGAACTGAAAGGATGCCACGTGCCTCATCTCAACTCGGATATTAAGTGTGAAATTCCTCAGACCCTATTAACAAAGCAATCTCCAGAATCAATATTCATTAAACAGCCATGTGCATGAACAAGAGTTAATCACAAAGAAGACGTGGATGCTGCTCCCAAGTTGACTCTGTCCAAAAGTATAGATAAGACTAATGGAGATAAACCTTTCTTCCTGTCTTGGGAAAAGAGAGGGTAGAAGAGAGTCCCACTTATCTGAATGGATTTGAAGCACTCCACAGCTGCCCCTGTGCCCTCCTTATATCTCTTCATATGTAAAGTATTTTCTATTAGAAGGACAGAGCAAGACTAGATTAATAGCTGGACTGGTGACCCTTATCTGTAAAGGGCCTTGGCCTCTCACAAAAATACTTAATAGAGTTCTTTCCCTTTAATTGCATGCCACAATCTTTGGGGGCCCATCCATCTCTATGGATGCTCCAGGCACTAGCCTCCTTTTATAATGTGACTCTGCCTGAGTGTGGAATCAGCTGATGAGGCCAGGGGTCTCAAGGCAGTACACCATCTGGTCAAGGTCATGGGTGGCACATTACCAATTAGAAAGCATGGCAGGGAGGATGTTGTGTGGCTGGGGGCCAGGAATAGATGGTGGATCAGCCATTAGTAAAGGAACCAGTGTAGGTGTTGCAACAGATTAATACACAAATCTTTGCTCTCAGGGGATCCTGCATGAAATCTTAGATTTGGTCACTCGGAGCTTTCAGAGTGGATAATGAAGCAACTTCATTAAAAAATGAGCATGCACTTAGAGCAGTGGGTCTCAAACTTTAACATTCATTTGAGTCACCTGGGGATCTTGTTAAAAGGCTCTTTCTGATTTAGTGGGTCGGAAGTGGGCCTGAGATTTTGCATTTACAATAACCCAGAAGATGCTAATGCCGCTGGGTAATGGACCACTCTTTCGATAGCAAGGTCTCAGAACATATCCTACCTGAATTCTCTGCTTCCCCTCCAGAAGACTTCCCTGCAATTTTCTACATCGTTGGAATCTGGTTCCTATAGTCAGGCCCTCTACTCAACACCTTAATTAAATGAGGTTTCTCTTGTATGTTAATAGTGAACAAGAAAGACCTGTCTCTAAACCTTCTTTTTTCTTTTTCTTTTCACTTACCTTTTAATTGTGCAAGTAATTCTATTTTGGACAACTCAAATATCATATCATTTCATCTGTGAGCTCTTCCTTGTCTATCTCTAACATAAGGACTCTTCTTTTAAGATTAACATAACCGTAATACCATTATTATTCTCAAAAAATTTAATAACTCTTTAATATCTAGTTCATGTTCAGTTTCAGATAATTATTCCCAAGATGTCTTTTCATAGTTGGTTTGTTTGAATCAAGATCTAAGTCAGGTCTACAAATTACATTTGGTTGGTTTGTGTCTTAATGTGTTAAATCTCTAACAGCTCCTCTTTTTTCGTTTGTTTGTTTTTTTGGTTTGGTTTTGTTTTGCTTTTTGCTATTTCATCCCAATTATTTGTTTAAGAAACTAGGTTATTTGTTCTGTAGAATTTCCCTCATTCTGAATTTGTCTGATTGCATCCTCTTGGTGTCATTTACCATGTTCCTGTAACCTCTATATTTCCTGTAAATAGGTAGTTAAATCCAGAGACTTGACTAGATTCAGTACCCTTTTTTGTTTGTTTGTTAAGTAATAATCCTTAAGTGGTGCTATGTACTTCCTAGTCTCTCACATTGGGAGGAACATAGGACTGGCTGTTTCACTTTTAGAGATGGTAGGATTCATCCTTGTGTTCAGATGATGTTAACCTGAACCACCTATCACAAAGCCCTTCATCGTCCTTTGGTTTCCAGTTTTAGCCGTCATTGATAATCCCTGTTGGCACTCTTGAAAGTGTTCCTGTAGCACTCTGTGCTTCCCTATTCCACCACTTTGTTCATCAATTTTCCCTACTTTATGGTGAATTTCCTCAAGGCAGAATCACGCCTCTCTTTAGCACCTAAGCCAGTACCCGGAATAGAGTCAATACCCAGTAAATAGTTATTGAATGAGTGAATTCTGCTGCTAACATCTCCTGAGATCAGTGGATGCCCGCCAGGGATTGGCTCTTCAGTCACGTTCTTCCTGGAGGTGTCCAGGACTTTTAAAGGCCTGGCAATATAGAAGGAATTCCTTCTAGAAATTCAACCACTATTAGGCTTGGTGCCACCTCAGAGACAGGTATTTAAGACACGACTGGGGTTCCCAGGCCCCATGGTGCCACAGAGGAGGTAAGGAGAGAAAAAGGAAGAGCCTTTCTCAGTCTCTGAGTCAAGGAACAGATCTCTCGGGGTCAGATACATGGTCACAGGCAGAGAATTACTGAGGGGACAGAAGTTCTTGCTTTGGAGGGAAGCAAGGAATACTCCAGGCAACAATTTCCTATATGCCTCTTTGCCTCCTTTGAACCCCAATAACCTATTTCTGAGTGGAGGGGTCACTGACGTTTGCACTGAACTTTGTTCCCCTTCTTCCAGGATGTCTTTGAATTTAACAGCCCTCGTGTGGAACAGTGCTTCCAAACTGCTCCACTTGTGGGATGGTAGATGACCTTTGAGCTTCTTCAGTGTATTTGTGACAGGAGATAAAATGTGGTGGGTTGCTTCAGTATCCTAGCACAAGGGGCAAGATCTTAGTTTTGGGAGACTGAAGGCTTAATAACAACATGTCCAGTAGGGGGAGCCCTTACCAATGAAGATGCCGATGGTATTTTGGAATAAGGAGGAAAGGCTAAACGGAGGTACTTGCTGAGGTTCAGAAGGCACCCCTTAAAAGAAATATGTAAAATTAAAAGGGAACTGCTAACTTTCCAGGTTCCAAATGCTAACAACCTCATTCTCTCCCCTACTCCCTCTGCTAATGTGAGTTTACACACGGACACGCAAGCTTCTTCGTTAAAACACTGGTTCAACTGAGGATGATTTTGTGCCCCAGGAGACATTTATCAAGGTCTGGAGATATTTTTCGTGATCAAGACTGTGGAATTGCTACTTGTATCTAACGACTCCAGGCTAGGGATGCCACTAACCATTCTACAATGCACAGGACAGTCCCCACGTCAAAGAATTTTCTGGCTGAAAATGTCAATTGGGCTGAGGTTAAAAAACCCTACCTTCAAACAATCTTTTGTCCTTTCACCAATTATAGTCACATTCAATTGCACAAACTCTGAGACACTTCAGTTTAATGTCTTCCACCTCAATTCCTAAAATCCACTCTCAAGTTCCTTGGACTCTCCCTTCAAATTTATCCAAGGAACAGTTCTGTAATATTCTTCAAAATCAGAGGTCCCAAATGCATTTCTCATTCACTAGCCAAATCTCTGCCATTTCCCCATTCAAGTACCCTATTCCGTTTATGTGTGTGTTGTTTTTTAAGCTTTGCTTTTCATACCTCATATTGTTTTAGGAAAGATAGTACAGAAATATATAGAACAGCCAATGAAACAAACGAAAACATCTCTCGTTAAAATATTTATTTTTCCTGAACACTTCCCTACACTCCCTATTTCGGAGTTAAGGAAGGTCCCCCCCGCCAAGATCCAATTAACCAGGGCACTTTTGGGGGCACCCTGCAACCAAAATTAAGAGATTGATGCTTGACAGAAAAGGCTAGGAGGTTTTAACCTTTGCTGAGTTTGAAAATGGAAAGCTATGGCATCTCTGCCATCAGTGAGTTTCCTTAAATATTTTGATGATGGTGGTAGAAAACCCAAATGATAGAGTTGGAGAGTTACAGAAACTCTCAAGTCCTAGCTCTTTTCCTGTAAAATAAAGGGTTGTCTCCAGGACGCCTTCCAGCTACAGACTTAGAGTCAGTGCCCACTCTTAGGAACAAGGGGCTAGATTGAAAGTCTTTCTGGAACTAGTCAGAGGAGCTAGAAGTTAAGTGGGCAAGGCAAGTTGGGCTGCAAAGAGGAAGGTGTTTCAGTGAAGCTGTCTCATCCCCTCATACCTTTTCCTGGGAGTATGATCTCCTTAAATCATCCTCCTCCTCAGCATCCTCACCATCACCATAAGCCAAGTGCTAATGCTTTACCTGCTAATCCTCAATCCTCAAAATAATTTTCTAAAGACCATAGAATATAAGCAATTTCCTCAAGGATGGGGAGGATGTATACGTATTTGTATCTGAGGAAGGGAGTTTGGGATGAGAGTAAAATGGAGAGAGGACTTCTGAAGGAGCAAAACCTGGTCTCAAGTTCTTGAGTGGCCAACGAGACAGACCAGCCATCACTCACCAAAGACGGACAAGCTCAGCCGCACCGTCTGATGAGGTCCACATTAGTAAATGCCACGTGGTGAGTTCCCAACCTTTTGTATCTCTTCCCTGTCCCCCCTTAGAACTGTAAGTGGTCTAGATTGCCAGCTTTCTCAATCTGTGGATGAAAGTAAAATTATATTACTAATAAAATATAATAATATAATAAAATTCTAAATAATTTAAATAAATAATTAATTAATAATAATTTAAATAAAATTATAAATAATAAAATTATATTACTCATTACTTCTACAACCAGTGGAAGCTTTTATTTTTGTCCCCACTAACACCCACCTGCCTCACCTCTTCAATTCCTTCTCTCCCCTACCCCCATATTTTGGATAGTCCCAGAAGAGGTGCCACTCATGAGCTCACAAACCACTACATGGTACCTGTCATCTTCTTCCTCTTGAAGAATCATGAAGCTTCAAGGAATGGCAATATTGACGCTTTAGATGATGTCCTCCCTTTTTTAGGAAGGCAAGATCCATTCCGGTTGCTCCTCGTCACCACCAGTCCTTAAAGTGGCAGAGCTGTGCTGAATTTTATGGAAAAGTCGGGGGGGGGGAATCTTTTCCTCTTCTCTGTGTGGATCTGTGCAGCTGCCCCTCAAAGCTTTGCCCAGAACTCGACAAAAGACATTCAGGAAAACAGCCTCTGCTTCAGAGGCTACTAATTGGCCAAGAACACACATGCGCACACACGTGCACACACACAGGCTCACGTAAACAAGCAACAGAAGAGCTGAAATCTCTGTTTAGAAGTTTTTTTTTTTCCAAAATAAGTAGGGTCTGCACAGAGGCAACTTTGCCTAAAACCGAGATAATCGTCCAATAGCTTACACTTGTTTTCTCCCAGCTATGGTGTCTCAAGCATCCCACGTCACAACTATGGGCCCTGCTTTTTACTTACATATTTAAATTTCTATTCCAAGAGTTTCCCCAGATTAAAAGAATAGCACCTCTACCTCTTACAAGACATAAATCTCTTGCAACTTTTGAATCATAGTTTTAAAAGCTATGTACCCTTCCCATGAAGGTCCCCAAATGATTAGGGCAAAGCTTCAGTCAGAAGTCAGGTTCAAATGTCTTTGGGTTTCTTCTTGCTTCAGCACATGACCTGGAAATCACTTCTTCCCAAGGAAATGGCAGTAGGAGAGGACATGGTAGCAGAAGGCATAGTTCCCTCTTCTATATTCTTCTCTAGAGATGTAGATCCCTTCCCTGCTCAGGGATCCTGGCCATAGGTGGGATGTTAGACTTGAAGGGACTTTAACAGCCTGCAGTAGATGCAGCAAATTGCCTGACTCGGCTTCCATCCTCACCTCCAAGTATGCTTCCTGCAGGTGCTGGAAAGTTCAGCATTTCATTTCCCAAGCTTTCCTTGCAACTAGGGTCTTGCATGCAAGTTAGGTTCTGCCACTTAGATCCATAAGCAGGATTCACATCATGGAAGTGAGGCAGGGGCTGTCTTCTTGCTCCCCTGGCTGTTGTTGCTAGGAGTAAGGTCAAGGACATAGGCATGTCCTGCAGCAGTGTCAGTTTCTAGTTTCCTGGTGCCTAGAGGCATTTGTGGTGGAGGTGGCAGAGGCCATGGGTGCTTGGTTAGCAGGCACGGCAGTGTGGACTTGAGCTCAACGGTTCCAGGGCTGACTTTCTGGAGCCCAGCCTAGAATCCACTCCTCTGGCTCTTCCAATAGCTTTGCCCTACCGCATTTCCTGTATTAAGTTCCTTTCTGCTTAAAACACCAGATTTCTGTTTCCTGCTTTGAACCCTGCCTCATACAAAGTCATAAACAGATGAAGAACCTCTGTCTTGCTTTCCACCGATCTAAGCACAGAAGTGAGGGCCCCAGTGTAACAGAGAGTGGGAAGTAATAAACAGGAAACTAAGCCAGGGTGTGTCAGGGCCTGGGGAGACCTCAGGGCTGCTTTACCAAGATGTACTAGAATATGTTCTTAAAGCTCATTAGTTTAACTGAAATATTACAAAAAGTTTCTAGTTCCTAGGCTTGGAGTTGAAAACAAGGATGAGCTTGAACTGCAAATTAAGCAGAAATACCTGTTAATCTAAAAGTCCTTTTCCAGATAAATGTGAAGAGGAGGTGGGTACTGTTCATTAATTCTCTCTCATGTTCTATAAATAAACTGACGAAGTGGTAAAAGTTGTGCACAAAAAGCTTGTATTCACACAAAATCACACCTCACATTTCCTGGTTGTAGCTCATATACCCATTGCTGAGAAGTTTAATTTCCCTGTTGTGTTACAGCATGTTGTTCGAATAACCTATACATTTACAGCCCAGCGATGTATTGAGTTTCTAGGGCATACTGTAGATGCTCACATCTGTTGTTCAGGGTAAATAATGTTTTACAGGATCTGGAAATTGCCTCCAGTTATGGGTCCAATCTTGCTACAACTCTCTGGCAAAAGAAACAAACTGGAAGGGTGGAGGGAGGACATTAGGCTCTTTGAAAAAGCTGAAAATGAAAAGGTAACATGCTCTGTTGGATAATAGAGGTCAGAATCAAAGCAGGACCAAGAGGCCACTGGGAGAACAGCAGAGTGACCTTGGATTTGGGATAAACTGGAAAATAGCCTCTGGTGTTCTGGGCATTCCTGCCCACCTGTTCTGTGCAGCACACACAGTGTTCCACTTAGGTCGTTTGCACAGGACTTGACCCTCATGATGCATTACTCTGGGCTGAAATTCCACATTTGGGCTGCATGCTTTCCCAGCTGCTGTCCCCCGAGGGTGGAGTGTGTCAGAGGTCCCCCAAGACCACCCTCAGGCTGGATGATTCATTAGAGGAACTCACAGGACTCAGGAAAGCTTTTATACCCATGGTTAGAGTTTACGACAGCAAAAGGACACAGATTAAAATCAGCAAAGGGAAAAAGCACGTGGGGCAAAGTCGAGGAGAAACCAGATGCAAGCTTCCAGCTGTCCCCTCCCAGCAGAGCGATGGGGACATGCTGAATTCTCCTGGTAGCGGTGTGTGAGAACACATACAATGTATTGCCAACCGAGGAAGCTCACCCAAGCCTTGGTGTCCAGGGTTTTTATTGAGGGGGTCTGTCACGTAGTCATGCTGTGCTGTGTGGCTGACCTCAGCTACCCGGACTCCAGCCCCCAGAGCAAAACAGGTGTCCACCACGAATTACACTGTTTGCATAAACTATCTGATCAAACTGGTAACACCTGGACCGAAGCCTCAGCCCTACAAAAACACTTTTATTAGGCAGACTATTCCAGGCACTCAGAGCTCATCACCCAGGGGCTGGCCAAGGGCCATTCCTGAAGCCAGGTTTTTTTCTTGGAAATGTGCAGGGTTTGAGAAACCCAGACCTTCTGAGCTACCCCTTTCCTGCATGGGGAAGGCACACCCTTCTTGGCCAGTGGCTGCAGGACTGAAGCCTTGCTCCACAGAGTCTCAGCGCCCCCAGTAGCTGTGCTACCAAGCAGGCGTCCAATCAGGCCGCCGGCACTGGGCATAAGGATGGATCAGCATGCAAACGACCCGTGCAGAGCTGGGGAGTGTGGGAAGCCTGCTGAAGGATGGAGCTGAGGCCATGAGTCATCCTCAGGGAGGCTCGGCCCTTTGTTTCCACCCAGGACCAGCCCATTTTACCCTTAAACATTTCTCGGATCTCCCCTCTCCTCTGCATCTCTGTCCTCCCTCACCTGGACCATCGCAGCAGCTTTCTCCCTCATCTCCTGGCCTCCTGTCTCTTCCCCACTGTAGCCCGAGTGAGCTTTATTGAAAGTAAGTTGGCCCTTCAGTAGCTCCGCATGGCCTGCAGGGTGAAATTCAGGCTCAGGGACTCTGAATGGAACTTCCTCTTGCCCCTCCTCCAGCCTCCTGCCTCCTCTGCCTTTCATCCTTGCCTTTGGTTCTCGGCACAGAGCTCCTTGTTGTTTCTCATCCGGTCTGTGCATTTGCACCAGCACTGCTTTCTGGTTCACGGATCTCTTCTCACTTCCCCACCTCAGTGTGACCACCCTCTACTCCTTCTGGATTGAGCCCGGGTATCACCTCGAAAAGTCTTCTCCAGTTTCCTCTTCACCCCGCAAGCCAGGTTAGCTGCCTGCTCTCCTCTGTGTGTTATAATTAGCTGTTCACTTGTCTGCCTCCACGCTGAAACTGTACCTCAGATGGGACTCGAACCCACAATCTTCCAACTGAAACAGCACAACTCATCTCAGGACTTAATGAAGCTCCGGTTCTTTATATCTCAGTGCAGAAGGAATTAAGTGAGAGGCAAAATGATAGGTAAGAGAAGCAGATTTATTAATAACCTTTGTAAGAGGTTGCAGGAAAATGGGGCGCCAGAGGACAGTCATGTCCCAGGTCTCAGATGAGTCCCTGGGACGGGCTGCCAAGTGAGGGTCCTTGGCTTCATGCAGGAGAGAATGCAAGGGGGAGCCATAGGAAAGTGAAAGTAGAGATACACATTCCATGGACAGAATGCAACCCACCTCAGAAGGCAAGAGCTGCCCTGAAATATGGGGGTGGTTAGCTTTTATAGGCTGGGTAATTCCATAGGCTAATGAGTAGGAGGATTATTGCAACTATTTTGGGGAAAGGGAGGGGATTTCCGGGAATTGGGCCACCACCCACCTTTTGGCCTTTTATGGTCCCCTCGAAACTGTCATGGCACCTGTGGATGTGTCATGTAGCATGTGCTAATTTATTGCAATGAGTGTTATAATGACGCTCAAGGTCTACTGGAAGTTGAATCTTCCGCTACCTCGGGCCTAATCAGTTCTAACTATTTTATGTCATATCCTCAATGGCCATGTCATTCTTTCAAAGGTTGTCCTTTGCCGCCTTCCCTCCTGTCTCCACGTCTAGACTGTTCTCATTAAGGGCAGAGATGATCTCTTATTAGTTTTTTTATCTTAAATACCTAGCACAGTGCCAACCATATTATATTGTAGGTGCTCAGTAATTGCTCAGTGTTTGAATAAATTAATGAATTAATGAATTCATTTGTTAATGAATAAATTAATCCATGTATGAATAGATGTGAGAATGAACCCAACTTGAGCCAGACTTGTCTTGCTTTCTTTTTGAGAAGTCTATCTTCCCCTCGGCAGTTTCATGCACCAGTCAGAAGCACAGACTCTGAGTCTGTGTCTCAATTCTTCCCCTAGTAGCTATGTGAGCTCAGACCAGTTACCTGATGTCTCTGAATCTCAGGTTCCTTATAATAAATCAGGGACCATCACAGGGTTGATATTAACATTAAATGACATGAGATCTATGAAGTGCCTGGCACAGGGCCTGCCACATAGTGCTTCATGTAGGGAAGTGCTTTCATTGCTCCTGATCTATTTGCCTCTGCATCCTACCTGGTCTTCCAGCTGGACAAGTGGAAAAACCCTCATGGCTGTAACTCCCCTGAATCTCCAGTTCTTACAGTCAGCGGACGGCAGAATGCCCCATCCTCCTGAGACTGGCACTCAGGTGGGAAGGAGGGGACCTAAATGCCAAGCCGGGGGTCTGCTGTTTACTTGGAGCCTTTCCTTCTCCATCTCCTAGGCACTTGCCCTCCTTGATTCCAGGAGCAAATTGGCCACCAGGTCCTCTGATTCTACCCTCTCAGAATTCTAACTCCAGTTATCATGTTGCTGCTGGCAGACTCTAGAGTCCAGGCCCTTATCCCTGGACCCTAAGTTACCCTGAAGTTACGTCCTCTCCTACTCTCTCTCTCCTAACCATCTGCCTCTGGTCCATCCTCAAACTACTGTGTGAGTTCACCATGCTCAGGGGCCATTATGAAGGTTAAGGGAGTGAATGCCTGTGAAGTGCTTAGCACGATGCCTGGATCACAGTGAGGACTCACTTCATAAATGGTCCATACTGGCAGATTTGATAATGTCATTCCTCTACTTAGAAACTTTCACTTGGTTCCCCCGGTTTACAGAATGAAGTTCAAATTTCTGAGCACAGCATTCAAGACCCTCAATGATCAGAACTCCACGGACCCTGAACTTTTTCAGCTTTGTCCTTGTCCTATGGCATTCCTCCCCCTTGGAATGCATTTTTCCATTCTGCCTGTTGCAACCTGCCCACTGAGGCCCAGTGCATATACAATGTCCATGAAGCATTTCCTGATTCACTTAACTGTAATTAATCACCTTTTCTCTTGGGCTCCCATAGGGTTTAATTTATATTTCCACCCTACCCGCTTTTGCCCTATGTTTGTGTTAGTAAATTCTGTTATCAGACTTCTTTCAACTAGAGAATGAACCTGAAGTCCAAAAAAAATGTTTGAATTGTTGAATACAGGGGATGTTGGCAACCAGTGATAGAAACTATGTGGGTGAGGCAGACCCAGCCTGCAAAACAGAACTGCAAGAAAGGCTGTTGGAGTTGAATTTGATGGAGAAGGTGTGCGAGGGCAGTAGGCCAAGGGAAGTTTATCCAAGTCAGGGTAGCCAAGCTGGGCTTTCAGGCACCAGAGAGATCTGGTATCAGTGGTCCAGGGAAGATGTCTGCTCTTCAGAGAGGACGTGGACTTTATCTGAGTGGAGACTGATTGAAGATTAACTGTCTCCACAGCCTCAGGGGCCAAGCTGCCTGAGAGACACCAGAAAACGGAGGTAGTTTATAACTGCAGCTCCATCCCTCACCAATAATGAGCTGAGCACAGGCTCCAACTCTATGCATTGTCCCAATTCAGGCGAAGGAGAGGGTTAGAGAGAGGAGACCCTTAACTATGCACCCAGTGTGAGAGGGAAGGTGATCCCTCCTGCACGTGGCTTTGAGGGGAGCCCGGTCCTTTGAGCCTGTGATGGACAAGAGAGGGTGGGTCTTGGGGCAAAGGAAAACATGTTCCCCAACTCATATTCTGTCACAACTCCTTCCCAGACACAAAACTGCCCTACTTTTCCTTCATTCTTGCTGGCCTTTTCCCTCCCTTTCTCTTGTCAATTCTTTTTCTCTTCTTCATTCCTGCCCATATCGGAGTCACCTTGGGTCACCTTGTCCTTAGTAACTGTGTCAATGCCCAGACCATCAGCTTCCTTGTTCCAGGCTAATGTTTACAAACACTTTATTTTCCTAACATAAGTATGTGATAATCCCCAATGAAAAGTATCAGGAAAGTCACGTAAGATGGGGTGTTTTACATCACACAGGATATGGGAATGAAGGATTTGGGACTTGACTGTCCTTGTGCTGACCCTGTCTATACTCTCCCACCATGGTTGGGCTGGACATGCAAAATGTACCATCATATAACTTTGGCTTTGAACAAACTCCATAGGAAATTATCATTCTGTTTTATTTAATTAGGCTTTGGTGGACAACTTTCCTGGAAAGCTAACACCTAAGGTGCTCCGAGAGCCCCAGAGGTAAGAGGTTGGAGAATACGAGGGGGCTTGTCATTGCCAAGTTTTTCTCTGTTCTTGGTAGAGGGCTGTCCTGCAGCGCTCTCCAGCTTTCATTGCTTTTATTCCATGATCACCAAGGACTCTTTCAGATCATAATTCCCTTGGCCTTGTAGGCTCACCACAGAAAGACGATGTGGTGGGCAGCAGCCTTGAGAATATAGTCTGCTAATAATCATACTTCTCATGGTAAAGTTAACACTTGGGATGTGACCTGGGAAAGAAGAGGGAAATGATATAAGACTGGAGACAGATAGCACTACATACTCTGTCTTGTGTTCCCTGGCTCCCACTCTCTCCCTACCAGTCCACGTACTTTTATCTAATAAATGAATAAATGGACAGCACTAAAAGGTAAAAATAAAAGAGTAACCCTTGGCCAGAGGGGAGCAGCTGGGAGAGGGGAGAAGCTTGGCTGCAGAGTCATGGAAGGATGTAGGGGCTGGTTGTGTGGTTGAGCCTGGGGCTTTTCAAAGCCCTGACTGAGGGAGCCTTGTCCTTTTACTCCATCATTTACTTTCCCAAATTACTGCCTGTGATTGTAGACTGAACTCAGCAAACTCACTTCAGTAATTTACAGCCTACTTACTTTTCCCTAGTATGCATGAGGAATCAAATCAACTCCTGGAACTTAATAAAAAGAAAAGAAGTCCCTCTTGGAGCACAGGGATCAGATGGGAAAGGCAGAAAGATAGCTATCATCTATTTCTTATTTCCCCACCCCTGGTCCTGGTGTGCGCCCCCTAGGGTTGGGGATTATCCCACATGAATTGGTGAGCAACTTCCCATCTCTGCTGGTCAGGAGGAAAACCTCCAAAATAAGGTTGGATCTATAGGTGTCCAACTGATGAAAGGAAGGCAACCTAAGTGTTACCAACCCAAGTTTGAGAACAGGACCCAAATCTTTAAGGGTGTCCTACTTTCTGAAACCGTCCATTACATAACCATATTCCCATGGTCTGACTCCCCCAAGGCTATTATATCAGAAGTGTGAGGCTGATCTTTAATTGGCTATTGTCTGCTAATATCCAGGCAGAAGTCTAATTACTATTGACTCAACTACTTTCTCCTACTTAGGGAAATGTTCATAAATCACAATATTTTATTTACAGTCGATCAGTATAAAGCTATCTTTTAATTTGTGTTACATTAAAATTAGTTTTAAAAATTTACTTAAGCAAATAGTTACGGAAGTAAATGGTCCAAAAATGAAATGCCACAAGCCTTTGCCCCTCTGCCCAAGTCTCCTTTCCAGAGGCAACCACTTTGAATGGTAATTGTTTTTAATTCTTATGTTTGTTCCTTCCATACCTCTAAATCATCGGATTATCAGTTAGACATTCCCTGTTAACTCCATTTAAGGTGGGCAATACTTTATACACCTTTCTCAGCCCTTCTTCATTCCAACAACATAGTAAAATAACTATTTTTTAATTTCTCTAACTTCAGCAAAAATATGTAAACCCCTCTTTCTTGTTTTATCAACTCTGATTTCTTAATCTGTAAGTTAAGGTTAGTAAAAGCCCTACACTTCTTTCCACCTCCCCTTCTCTCCTGCAAGTGCAATCAGCTGTGCTTTTTCTTTTGCATTTCCAAGGTTGATAACATCTGTTTTGTAAGTATTATTAAGCCTGCCATAATTTGTCTGTAGCTTTATTCTATAAGTTAAAGATCAATAAACAAAAGAGATTTGAATCAATGAAAAAATATACTTTTTTAAAATTCCATCTGTTTATTTTTATATTTTTTTAATATGGCTACTAGAGAATTTAAAATTACATATGTGGCTCATATTTGTGGTCTGTTTTATATTTATTTTTTTTTTGAATTTTTGGATTTTATTTTATTTATTTTTCTATACAGCAGGTTCTTATTAGTTATCTATTTTATA
>NC_041217.1:81715413-81767880 GCF_002837175.3 Physeter macrocephalus | reverse complement strand
GTTAATATACGAAATTTGTTTTTCTCTTTCTGACTTACTTCACTCTGTGTGACAGTCTCTAGATCCATCCACGTCTCTACAAATGACCCAGTTTCGTTTCTTTTTATGGCTGGGTAATATTCCATTGTATATATCTACCACATCTTTTTTATTCATTCGTTTAAAATTACATATGTGGCTCATATTTGTGGTCTGTTTTATATTTATTTTTTTTTGAATTTTTGAATTTTATTTTATTTATTTTTCTATACAGCAGATTCTTATTAGTTATCTATTTTATACACATCAGTGTATACATGTCAGTCCCAATCTCCCAATTCGTTTAGGTGGCTTCCATGACCTGGCTATTGTAAATAGTGCTGCAATGAACATTGGGGTGTGTGTGTCTTTTTGAATCATGGTTTTCTCTGGGTATATGCCCAGTAGTGGGATTGTTGGGTCATATGGTAATTCTAAAATACTCGTTCTTGAATAGGAAGATTCAACATAAAAAAAGGTCTTCTCTTCCTAAATTAGTTTACAGATTTAATGTAATACAATAAAAACACTATCGGACCTTTTTTTTCTGGGCTAGATAAGTTGATTATAAAGTCCATTCAGAAAACAAAAAACGGGCTTCCCTGGTGGCGCAGTGGCTGAGAGTCCGCCTGCCTATGCAGGGGACACGGGTTCGTGCCCCGGTCCGGGAAGATCCCACATGCCGCGGAGCGGCTGGGCCCGTGAGCCATGGCCGCTGAGCCTGCGCGTCCGGAGCCTGTGCTCCGCAACGGGAGAGGCCGCAACAGTGAGAGGCCCGCGTACCGCAAAAAAAAGAAAAAAAGAAAACAAAGCAAAAAACAAGCAAGAATAGCTAGAAAAACTCTGAGAAGAAGAGCAGTGGGGCTGGGTTGAGGGCCGAGGTCTACCAGGTATTAAAAGAACCTTACAAAGCTTTGTAAATCATAATGAAAACAAGATGGTATTTGTCCATGAATAGACAGAACAATGGAAAAAGATCTTATAAAATCCAGAAATAGTCAACTGCATATGGAAATTTAGTATATGATTAAGGAGAAATTCTGTTATTAGGAGGATGCACATTTAGGATCATGTCTTCTTGGTAAATTGACCTTATCATATGAAGTACCCTCTTTACCTCTGGTAATACTTCTTGTCTTAAATTTGACTTTGTCTGTTATTAATATAGCCACATCAGATTTCTTATTATTACTGTTTGCATAGTATACCTTTTTCCATCCTTGTGCTTTTAACCCATTGGAACTTTGAATTTAAAGTGAATCTCTCTTTGATCTTGTCATTATTTGCCCAAGGAGAATGTTGGAGTGGACTGTAATTTCAGATACTTTTGGTTCACATTTGGATTCTACTCTGATAAGTTTCCAGAATCCAATCACTATGAGAATGCATATAACTAAATGATTTATCTGCTTACTAGCCCCTCCTCCACTGGAAAAACTTGGGTAAAAATCCCACTTCCAGGCATCTGCCCTTCACATACACTGGCAAAAATACCAAGGACAGATGCTCAAGATTATATATTGCAGTGCTATTTATAATAGTAAAAGACTAAAAACAACCCTAATGTTCATCAATAGGGAACTGGTACCTCTACACAACAGAGTATAGTGTGGCTACAAAAAAGGAAATACCTAGGAGTGGAACGATTAGGTTGTAATATAAGTGTATGTTTAACTTTTGAAGAAATCCACAAAATATGTTCACACAAATACTGGCACATGAATGTTCATAGCAGCTTTATGTGGAATAGCTCCAACCTGAAGATAACCCAAATATCCACAAGTAGGTGAATGAGTAAATATTGTGGTTTATCCATTTAATGGAACACTACTCAGCAATAAAAAGGAACAAACTACGGATACATGCAACAACATGGATGAATCTTAAAATTATTTTGCAGAGAGAAGGAAGCCAGTGAAAAAGGAATACAGATGATATGATTACATTTATGTAAAATTCTAGAAGATGAAATTGAATCTATAGTGACAGAAAAATTGGAAATTGGCTGGGGACAAGGGTGGATGGAGGAATGAATTATAAAGAGGCACAAGGAAACTTCTGGGAGTAGTAGATGTGTTTGTTGTCTTGGTTGTGGTATACACACATGTCAGAATGGATAAAATTTTACACTTTAAACATTTGTAGTTTATTATCTTTCCATTACACCCTTAAAATATTTTTTAAAGACATGTGACTCTGTCTACATGTTCTTATGGAGTGATTTCCAGGATATATTAAATGAAAACACAATATGAAAAGAAGTACATGTAACATGCCACTGTTTAAGAAATTGAAAAATATGATATCTCTCTATCCATATTTTGCTTATATATATATTTTTCTTATATAAAAAAGAGAAGGATAAACCATAAAAACACGTTTTCTGTAGGGAGAGGGAGGAAATATAGTGGAGGCAATGATGGGAATATAAAGTTGATTCTTTAAATATACCTAATTCTGGGCTTCCCTGGTGGCACAGTGGTTAAGAATCCACCTGCCAATGCAGGAGACGTGGGTTCGATCCCTGGTCCGGGAAGATCCCATATGCCACAGAGCAACTGGGCCCATTGTGCCACAACTACTGAGCCCACATGCCACAGCTACTGAAGCCTGCATGCCTAGAGCCCGTGCTCAGCAACAAGAGAAGCCACTGAAATGAGAAGCCCGCGTACCACAATGAAGAGTAGCCCCCGCTCACCACAGCTAGAGAAAACCCGCACACAGCAACGAAGACCCAACACAGCCAAAAATAAATAAATTAAATTTATTTAAAAACATATATATATACACCTAATTCTATAGATATGGTTTTTGAAACATGTAAATAGTCTGCATAATTCTAAAACAAAATTAAATTTAAAGAAGCAATTCTGGAAAACTCAAAGCAAAATGAAATAAATGATTCCCAACTATAAATCCAGTTGGTAATGTTACCATACAGAGAGAAACTATTTCAAGTAATTTTAAAATACAATAAATATGACTATGTATCTCTGGTGGTATATAACCTAAGACAAAAAGAATTACCAGAGGGGAATCTTTGGAACCATCTTTGCAGTTATCCATTTAATGACTTTCAAATGTAAGAGGCTAAAGCATCACCTGTGCCCCGATCCCTTTAATTTTATGCAGGAACGCCACATACATCGGAGACACATTTTGGTTTTTTCTGGCTTCACCATTCACTCTGGCATGGGTCAGAAAGATGAGCAGCAGGTTTGGAAGCCTGGTGGATCCCCACTCAAATCTCACTTCCTGCTCTGGGAAGAGAGTAGAACTCCAGGCAGCATTGTTAGATCTACAGTTCATATCAGCATACTTTGCCTCTTAATCTTCTTCTTGAAACTGATTTTCTTTAACCTTTCTTTAATCTTTCCTGACTTGGATCCCAGGATGTGGCTTCCTCCTTTTTTTTGTTCACACTGTGGGCTTGGCCAGGCTGCACTTCTCTTCATGTTTATCAACAGCTGAGAATATCATTACCTGTGCTTATACAGTCGATACCGGTACTAATGGGCAAGGCTTCTGGATTAGTGTTTGTATTGCAGCCTGAGGGGAGGGGAGAGGGCCACAAAGACACTTAATTTCTGCACACTGCTGCGTTTGGGTAAGAAAGCCTGGGTGGGGTGGGGCAAGTGGTGGAAGAGAAAGGTTTCCAAACAGCAGCCTGTTACATACACCACCTTGAGATTATCTCCTCCTTTTATAATCATAATTATTATGTGAATGTTTTCACGTGTTAACTGTGTCTTTCCTCCAAGGAGCTGGAGACTGGCCCCTTCTGAAAAACCCATTGTGCTTTGCTTCCAGAGGCCATCTCCTAGTGTCACCACCTCTTTGAGGGGCACACCTCCAAGAGATACAGATCGTCCAATAGAAGAGAAAACCTGATAAAAATTCCCCTGTCCTTTGTACTAGAAAATAATTTTAGCATCACACTCTGTCCATCTGGACATCATTAATATTGTCAACCACACCCTTCAGTAGCCTTTAATGTCTAAATAATTACTCCCTGTGGCCAGAATCCGACATGATGTCACTCCCCTCCTGATTTGCATTCCATAGATAACAGACAGCTTGGGAATTACAGGAGGCTTTGTGAGCTGTTCTGAAAGCCTAACACTCCCACCATCACCTCAATCACATCACGTCCCCTACTCTAAATCTGTCACCCAACCGCGCAACCTTCCCCCAGTCAATTACCCTTTTCCTTCCGTTACACCATCACTGGTTCGGTCTATACCAAGCTCATCATCCTGATTGATAACTGGAAACAAGAGTTGACTAATCGGGACATTTCAGTGCTTTGCTTGATGCGGGCATCCTTGATGGGAATTTTGCCTTTTCATTCCTGTGTGTGAGAACACCTCCTCCCAATACATTTATCACTTTTTCACTTGGTAGTTGTACCTCTTTTCAGACACACAGCCACCCAGCCAGGGAGAGCTTAATGTCTGGGCACAGGTTCCTCTAGTCTCCTCCTGGGTGTCTTCCAGGTCATCCTTTTGTCCCCTTTTCCCTCACCCAGACGTGGACAAGCAGAAATGCTTCTCAGGAAGCTAGGTAAGAGTGAGGCCAGGAGGTGGGCTGTCAGGAAACAGAGAGTTGTTCTCTTTTTGAATATTTACTTGTTTTCCTTTTTACCTCTTTTCACATTTTTTTCCCTTTAATTTCTCCTTTTCTTCCCCCATCTCTTGGCCTCCCTCTTCCCAGTTAGTTATTTTCCTTCTCCACGTCTAGGTTCGGCCTCTGTCTACACAATAGCAAGCATCTGGATGTATGGTGCAACCATGCTGTCAAATACTCAGATGTTTCCAAACATCTGGGCAGTTTGGCACCCCGCAGCAACAACAGCTGGATAATGGAATTAATTTTTTACTTTTCAGTCATCACCTGACATCGGATGGACAGGGTCTTACCAGCCACAACCTGAGCACAGCCCATTATCTGCGAGCTATTCTTTTCTCCTCTCAGGGAATTATCTCTGTCAATCATTTCATTGTTGAAAAAAAGGGGAAGAAATGTGTCTTTTCTTGGGCCTGCAGTACATCATCACTCTATGCCTCAGTTCTTTTCTTATTGAAAGAGCTAGTGGGAGCTGACAATTGCTTTGACCTTTCCCACCCCAGAGGCAGAGAGAAGAAAGGGTAAGACATGTGAAACATGGTTTTCTCCACACAAGTCTGGAGAATTTGACAAGAACTTGTTTCTTATTAGAACCACTCTATCTGGTTTGAGATTTCCCTCGCTCCCCGCATTCTCTCTTATATTCTTGGTACCACTCTATGAGAGAAAGCAAAATGATGGCACTTTATTATTCCTGTCCATGGTGTTTCATGAAAGGCCCACATTATCTATTTGCATTTTTCTCAGGTAGCTTAGAAAAACATTGCTCTGCCACACTGGGGCCTTCAGGAGAAAGAATCTCTAGACGCTGCCCCAGACAGCAAAGCGTTCACATAATCTCTGCTTATCTCTGGCGGCCTCAAAGTAACTTCCAAATGTTAATGAAGCTGCAGGACATCACCAGGGTAGACTCAGCATTATCTCTCTCTACCACCGCCCCCTCTCGCTCTCTCACTGAAGGACAAATCCCTGCAGAGGTGCAGTAGCTGTGCCCACCCAGGGCTACAATCACGGAGGTGCATCTGTGTCTACACGTGCAAATTGGTGTGGCTTAATTAGAGAGAGAGAGAGAGTGTGTGTGTCTCTTTTCAGGAGATTTGGTGGAATAGAGACTCAGCCCCCAAATCAGTGCAGTCAGAAAATATATCAGTCAATTTAGTGAAAACCAGTTCCAGCCTGAGTGTTGGCCGGAGCCGCGTAGACGCAGCCAAGGTGTCTGCAGAGCGCCGCGTCCCCAGGGTGGCAGTGTCACCCCGCTCCACATCCCCTGCGTCTCGCGCTGGCCGGGCTCCTCGGGAGGCAAGCAGAGTGTCCTCTCCCCTCCCCCGCCTCCCCCTTCCTCCCTCCCTCCCATCACCCGTCCTCTCCCTCCCTCCACCTTCTCCCAGAGGAGGTGACAGACGGGCCTGTAATTTGGTTCCATTCGCTCGACTGGAGCAACACCTGCCCCCCTCCCCTGGGATGCAGGGGTCTCATCCCAAACCATGCAAGCAGCCAAAGACAAATCCGGGGGTCCGGGAAGATCCCACATGCCGCGGAGCGGCTGGGCCCGTGAGCCATGGCCGCTGAGCCTGCGCGTCCGGAGCCTGTGCTCCGCAACGGGAGAGGCCGCAACAGTGAGAGGCCCGCGTACCGCAAAAAAAAGAAAAAAAGAAAACAAAGCAAAAAACAAGCAAGAATAGCTAGAAAAACTCTGAGAAGAAGAGCAGTGGGGCTGGGTTGAGGGCCGAGGTCTACCAGGTATTAAAAGAACCTTACAAAGCTTTGTAAATCATAATGAAAACAAGATGGTATTTGTCCATGAATAGACAGAACAATGGAAAAAGATCTTATAAAATCCAGAAATAGTCAACTGCATATGGAAATTTAGTATATGATTAAGGAGAAATTCTGTTATTAGGAGGATGCACATTTAGGATCATGTCTTCTTGGTAAATTGACCTTATCATATGAAGTACCCTCTTTACCTCTGGTAATACTTCTTGTCTTAAATTTGACTTTGTCTGTTATTAATATAGCCACATCAGATTTCTTATTATTACTGTTTGCATAGTATACCTTTTTCCATCCTTGTGCTTTTAACCCATTGGAACTTTGAATTTAAAGTGAATCTCTCTTTGATCTTGTCATTATTTGCCCAAGGAGAATGTTGGAGTGGACTGTAATTTCAGATACTTTTGGTTCACATTTGGATTCTACTCTGATAAGTTTCCAGAATCCAATCACTATGAGAATGCATATAACTAAATGATTTATCTGCTTACTAGCCCCTCCTCCACTGGAAAAACTTGGGTAAAAATCCCACTTCCAGGCATCTGCCCTTCACATACACTGGCAAAAATACCAAGGACAGATGCTCAAGATTATATATTGCAGTGCTATTTATAATAGTAAAAGACTAAAAACAACCCTAATGTTCATCAATAGGGAACTGGTACCTCTACACAACAGAGTATAGTGTGGCTACAAAAAAGGAAATACCTAGGAGTGGAACGATTAGGTTGTAATATAAGTGTATGTTTAACTTTTGAAGAAATCCACAAAATATGTTCACACAAATACTGGCACATGAATGTTCATAGCAGCTTTATGTGGAATAGCTCCAACCTGAAGATAACCCAAATATCCACAAGTAGGTGAATGAGTAAATATTGTGGTTTATCCATTTAATGGAACACTACTCAGCAATAAAAAGGAACAAACTACGGATACATGCAACAACATGGATGAATCTTAAAATTATTTTGCAGAGAGAAGGAAGCCAGTGAAAAAGGAATACAGATGATATGATTACATTTATGTAAAATTCTAGAAGATGAAATTGAATCTATAGTGACAGAAAAATTGGAAATTGGCTGGGGACAAGGGTGGATGGAGGAATGAATTATAAAGAGGCACAAGGAAACTTCTGGGAGTAGTAGATGTGTTTGTTGTCTTGGTTGTGGTATACACACATGTCAGAATGGATAAAATTTTACACTTTAAACATTTGTAGTTTATTATCTTTCCATTACACCCTTAAAATATTTTTTAAAGACATGTGACTCTGTCTACATGTTCTTATGGAGTGATTTCCAGGATATATTAAATGAAAACACAATATGAAAAGAAGTACATGTAACATGCCACTGTTTAAGAAATTGAAAAATATGATATCTCTCTATCCATATTTTGCTTATATATATATTTTTCTTATATAAAAAAGAGAAGGATAAACCATAAAAACACGTTTTCTGTAGGGAGAGGGAGGAAATATAGTGGAGGCAATGATGGGAATATAAAGTTGATTCTTTAAATATACCTAATTCTGGGCTTCCCTGGTGGCACAGTGGTTAAGAATCCACCTGCCAATGCAGGAGACGTGGGTTCGATCCCTGGTCCGGGAAGATCCCATATGCCACAGAGCAACTGGGCCCATTGTGCCACAACTACTGAGCCCACATGCCACAGCTACTGAAGCCTGCATGCCTAGAGCCCGTGCTCAGCAACAAGAGAAGCCACTGAAATGAGAAGCCCGCGTACCACAATGAAGAGTAGCCCCCGCTCACCACAGCTAGAGAAAACCCGCACACAGCAACGAAGACCCAACACAGCCAAAAATAAATAAATTAAATTTATTTAAAAACATATATATATACACCTAATTCTATAGATATGGTTTTTGAAACATGTAAATAGTCTGCATAATTCTAAAACAAAATTAAATTTAAAGAAGCAATTCTGGAAAACTCAAAGCAAAATGAAATAAATGATTCCCAACTATAAATCCAGTTGGTAATGTTACCATACAGAGAGAAACTATTTCAAGTAATTTTAAAATACAATAAATATGACTATGTATCTCTGGTGGTATATAACCTAAGACAAAAAGAATTACCAGAGGGGAATCTTTGGAACCATCTTTGCAGTTATCCATTTAATGACTTTCAAATGTAAGAGGCTAAAGCATCACCTGTGCCCCGATCCCTTTAATTTTATGCAGGAACGCCACATACATCGGAGACACATTTTGGTTTTTTCTGGCTTCACCATTCACTCTGGCATGGGTCAGAAAGATGAGCAGCAGGTTTGGAAGCCTGGTGGATCCCCACTCAAATCTCACTTCCTGCTCTGGGAAGAGAGTAGAACTCCAGGCAGCATTGTTAGATCTACAGTTCATATCAGCATACTTTGCCTCTTAATCTTCTTCTTGAAACTGATTTTCTTTAACCTTTCTTTAATCTTTCCTGACTTGGATCCCAGGATGTGGCTTCCTCCTTTTTTTTGTTCACACTGTGGGCTTGGCCAGGCTGCACTTCTCTTCATGTTTATCAACAGCTGAGAATATCATTACCTGTGCTTATACAGTCGATACCGGTACTAATGGGCAAGGCTTCTGGATTAGTGTTTGTATTGCAGCCTGAGGGGAGGGGAGAGGGCCACAAAGACACTTAATTTCTGCACACTGCTGCGTTTGGGTAAGAAAGCCTGGGTGGGGTGGGGCAAGTGGTGGAAGAGAAAGGTTTCCAAACAGCAGCCTGTTACATACACCACCTTGAGATTATCTCCTCCTTTTATAATCATAATTATTATGTGAATGTTTTCACGTGTTAACTGTGTCTTTCCTCCAAGGAGCTGGAGACTGGCCCCTTCTGAAAAACCCATTGTGCTTTGCTTCCAGAGGCCATCTCCTAGTGTCACCACCTCTTTGAGGGGCACACCTCCAAGAGATACAGATCGTCCAATAGAAGAGAAAACCTGATAAAAATTCCCCTGTCCTTTGTACTAGAAAATAATTTTAGCATCACACTCTGTCCATCTGGACATCATTAATATTGTCAACCACACCCTTCAGTAGCCTTTAATGTCTAAATAATTACTCCCTGTGGCCAGAATCCGACATGATGTCACTCCCCTCCTGATTTGCATTCCATAGATAACAGACAGCTTGGGAATTACAGGAGGCTTTGTGAGCTGTTCTGAAAGCCTAACACTCCCACCATCACCTCAATCACATCACGTCCCCTACTCTAAATCTGTCACCCAACCGCGCAACCTTCCCCCAGTCAATTACCCTTTTCCTTCCGTTACACCATCACTGGTTCGGTCTATACCAAGCTCATCATCCTGATTGATAACTGGAAACAAGAGTTGACTAATCGGGACATTTCAGTGCTTTGCTTGATGCGGGCATCCTTGATGGGAATTTTGCCTTTTCATTCCTGTGTGTGAGAACACCTCCTCCCAATACATTTATCACTTTTTCACTTGGTAGTTGTACCTCTTTTCAGACACACAGCCACCCAGCCAGGGAGAGCTTAATGTCTGGGCACAGGTTCCTCTAGTCTCCTCCTGGGTGTCTTCCAGGTCATCCTTTTGTCCCCTTTTCCCTCACCCAGACGTGGACAAGCAGAAATGCTTCTCAGGAAGCTAGGTAAGAGTGAGGCCAGGAGGTGGGCTGTCAGGAAACAGAGAGTTGTTCTCTTTTTGAATATTTACTTGTTTTCCTTTTTACCTCTTTTCACATTTTTTTCCCTTTAATTTCTCCTTTTCTTCCCCCATCTCTTGGCCTCCCTCTTCCCAGTTAGTTATTTTCCTTCTCCACGTCTAGGTTCGGCCTCTGTCTACACAATAGCAAGCATCTGGATGTATGGTGCAACCATGCTGTCAAATACTCAGATGTTTCCAAACATCTGGGCAGTTTGGCACCCCGCAGCAACAACAGCTGGATAATGGAATTAATTTTTTACTTTTCAGTCATCACCTGACATCGGATGGACAGGGTCTTACCAGCCACAACCTGAGCACAGCCCATTATCTGCGAGCTATTCTTTTCTCCTCTCAGGGAATTATCTCTGTCAATCATTTCATTGTTGAAAAAAAGGGGAAGAAATGTGTCTTTTCTTGGGCCTGCAGTACATCATCACTCTATGCCTCAGTTCTTTTCTTATTGAAAGAGCTAGTGGGAGCTGACAATTGCTTTGACCTTTCCCACCCCAGAGGCAGAGAGAAGAAAGGGTAAGACATGTGAAACATGGTTTTCTCCACACAAGTCTGGAGAATTTGACAAGAACTTGTTTCTTATTAGAACCACTCTATCTGGTTTGAGATTTCCCCCGCTCCCCGCATTCTCTCTTATATTCTTGGTACCACTCTATGAGAGAAAGCAAAATGATGGCACTTTATTATTCCTGTCCATGGTGTTTCATGAAAGGCCCACATTATCTATTTGCATTTTTCTCAGGTAGCTTAGAAAAACATTGCTCTGCCACACTGGGGCCTTCAGGAGAAAGAATCTCTAGACGCTGCCCCAGACAGCAAAGCGTTCACATAATCTCTGCTTATCTCTGGCGGCCTCAAAGTAACTTCCAAATGTTAATGAAGCTGCAGGACATCACCAGGGTAGACTCAGCATTATCTCTCTCTACCACCGCCCCCTCTCGCTCTCTCACTGAAGGACAAATCCCTGCAGAGGTGCAGTAGCTGTGCCCACCCAGGGCTACAATCACGGAGGTGCATCTGTGTCTACACGTGCAAATTGGTGTGGCTTAATTAGAGAGAGAGAGAGAGTGTGTGTGTCTCTTTTCAGGAGATTTGGTGGAATAGAGACTCAGCCCCCAAATCAGTGCAGTCAGAAAATATATCAGTCAATTTAGTGAAAACCAGTTCCAGCCTGAGTGTTGGCCGGAGCCGCGTAGACGCAGCCAAGGTGTCTGCAGAGCGCCGCGTCCCCAGGGTGGCAGTGTCACCCCGCTCCACATCCCCTGCGTCTCGCGCTGGCCGGGCTCCTCGGGAGGCAAGCAGAGTGTCCTCTCCCCTCCCCCGCCTCCCCCTTCCTCCCTCCCTCCCATCACCCGTCCTCTCCCTCCCTCCACCTTCTCCCAGAGGAGGTGACAGACGGGCCTGTAATTTGGTTCCATTCGCTCGACTGGAGCAACACCTGCCCCCCTCCCCTGGGATGCAGGGGTCTCATCCCAAACCATGCAAGCAGCCAAAGACAAATCCGGGCCCACATGCAAATACAGCAGCACAGGGGCAGCAGCGCGGCCTGCAGCTCAGCCACTCGCCGCATTCTGCCCACAGACCAAGAACATCAAAGCCCGCTTGAGGTTCCAACCACTAAAAATCATTAGTTTTAAAAAATTAATCATTAGCTATTGTAGTAAGTAATATCTCCTCCCGCTCACACCACAAGACACTAAAACAAAGTGGCTACCACTGGAGGTCCTGATAGCTAAGTTCCGAAATGGACAGGGGAGTTGAGATACGTAGGTGTGACAGCCCTAGACCACTGGCGTCTGTCACACCCACGACACAGTAGATGTTCCATTCCTGGATGGGCTCACTTTCTTTGTGTAAGTGTTCAGTGCCCACACACAGCCTCCCTAGTAAGAACACACATTTCTTTTTTCCATTTATTTAGAATTGGACCAGGACACTAACCACTAGGCTTTTCTGAACATTTTCCGAAGTCTAAAGTTTTGTCAGGATGGTCCCGCTAGAGTGACTCGTTCTGGCTTGTCCTGAGGCTTGATGCAGACCTATAAGATGTGGCGCTGTCAGTCCCCGATCCTCTGCAGCCACACTCAGAACGCGCCCTGCCTTTAAGCCTTGTCACCTGCTCCTCTTCTTTGTGACACTGAGGTCTCTCAACAGGAGAGGACAAGTCCAGGGGCCCAGGCCAATGTCTAGTCCAGGGCCAAGGCTGCTTAAAAGAGAAAATTTGCTCTTTCAATTGCTGTAGTTTTTTATTTTATGATTTTCACAAAAGAGAAACTTTGGTTATTTTTTCCTTCTTTTCAAAGTATAAGCTTTTGAATTTTACTGCCTTTCAGCTTTCTTTTCCCATGCAAGTCCTTACCAGCAGCATGACCTTGGGCATGTTACTTGACTTCTCTGTGTCCTGGTGTCTTGTCTGTAACTTAGGAATAATAAGAGCCCCTGTCTCACTGAGCTGTCGGAGGATTAAGTGAGTTAATGGGAAGTGCCTGGCGTAGGGTGAGTGATAAGTGTTTGCGGTTTTTGCTGATATTGTTATTAGTCACCAGGCTACTAACTACACGCCAGGGCAGACAGCGTGAGGTCGGTGTGTAGAATGAGCACGGGATTGGTGTCAAAGGCTTCTAGGTGGTTCTGCCGCTGAGAGGGTGTGTGAGACTGGGTGAGTCACTTAACCCTTCAGAGTGTTGGTCGTACCCCGGTGCCAGGCCTGGGGGACTCACAGAGATAACATGTGTGACAGATTTTTGACCTGAAAGGACGTGCTAGGGGAGCTTGTTACTGTTGTTAGTGGTCCTCAGGCCTTCATAGGTGCTGCTGTCCAGGGGGGCTGCCAGGTCCTCACTCCCGAGTCCCCAGAATGCTTTCTATGCCACGTCACCCCCTCACCCCAGTTCTTCATCCACAGCTAAAAGAATCCATCTGACTTTTTGGTTTTACATCTTTAAAATCGGCCTAAGTTGTGCTCTGGCCGTGTGTCCACTCTGTCGTGTTCTAGCGATCCCTTCTTCGTCACCCTGAGCTGTAGCTAGCCAGCCACCAGCCACCAGCTACCCCAGCACGGCCCACACAGCAGCCGTGAGTGTGGAATGGCCTTCTGTGCCGAAGTGGCCAGTTACGTCCATCCATGATGGGGCAGGGGGAGGGTGGCCAGAGGGGCACTCTTGTCCGATATGTGAGTAAAGAGAACATGCCAAAGTTAAGGAGGACGGGGGATGCATTTTTTAAATAGAAGGAAGACTACCAGAGAGACAATCCAACTGGTTGGCGGAAAAAGATAATCAGCAAACATGGGTTAGACCAGCTGTGAAATTCCCCTCAAAAATGTAGGTGCCCACTGACAGTATTCAGGAAATACTATTAATTTGTTTCACTGTAATAATGGCATTTCAGTTTTGTTAAAATAATAAAAGAAAAAGGGACTTCCCTGGTGGTCCTGTGGTAAAGAATCCGCCTTTCAATGCAGGGGACACGGGTTCGATCCCTGGTCAGGGAACTAAGATCCCACTTGCCGTGCAGCGCGGCCAAAAAAAAAAAAAAAAAGAAAGAATCCCTTAACTTTTAGAGATACTTACTGATGTATTTATGAATGAATGAAATGGTGTGATATTTGGGATTTGCTTCAAATCGCCCAAAGTGCTAATGAGGAAGCATGGTAGGTGTACAAAGAAATGTCAGTTACATTAGAAACCGGTGTGCTATCCCCTTAGCTTTGGTAGATGTTCTTAAATCATCCATGAGAGTGTTTTTTGTTTGTTTGTTTATTTTGTTTTTTTTTTAATGTAGTTGCTCAGAAAGTTCATGCAGATTGATTTTTACTCACCAGGCCCCACTTGACTCACACCTGCACTAAGGTAACCTCCCCCCTCGTCCTCACCTCCCCCTCCAGTGCAGCTCATCTCCCGATGCTCAGGGGATAATCCCCAGCCCTCATCCTGCTCCACAGAATCACCTCTCGAGGATTTTCTTTCCTCTCTTGCCCTTCCATCAGTCTGACCCTCTCAGGCACGCAGACCCCAATGTCCTTTTCCTCCTACTTCTCCCATCCTGATTCCAGGTGATCCTAGGGAGGCTGCCCCTTCTCCTCCATCCACCAAATCTTACCACTTTTCCTGTGATTCAAGAAGCTCATGAAATCTTCCCTACTCTTCCTTTCTTTTTTTTTTTTAATTGAAGTATAGTTGATTTCCAATGTTGCGTTAGTTCCAGGTGTACAGCAAAATGATTCAGATTTATATATTTTTAAAAATTCTTTTTCATATTCTTTTCCATTTTAGGTTATTATAAGATATTGAATATAGTTCTCTGTGCTATACAGTAGGTCCTTGTCGTTTATTTTATATATAGTAGTGTGTATCTGCTAATCCCAAACTTCTAAGTTATCCCTCCCTCCCCTACCCCCTTTCCCCTTTGGTAACCATAAGTTTGTTTTCTGTCTGTGAGTCTATTTCTGTTGTGTAAGTAAGTTCATTTGTATCATTTCTTTAGACTCCACATATAAGTGTTGTCATATGGTATTTGTCTTTCTCTGTCTGACTTCACTTAGTATGATAATCTCTAGGTCCATCCACGATGCTACAAATGGCATTATGAACTCTTCCCTTTTCTTGGTATCTTTCTGGAATGATTAGCAAGGAGATGAGGAACCTCCCTCCTGACCCAGAAATACTTAGCAAAATTCATTAGGAAATTTCAACAATTTCTCTCTTTATTACCTCAAAAATAATTTAACTTTTGAAAAAGTTATCTGCCATAAGAGCCAATACAGAAAATGCTATTGAGATCTGAAGGTGCACTGGATATGTTTTAAGTGCTTTATGTGAATTAACTTAAGTAATCCTCCTAATAAAGCTACAGGGTAGGTACTACTATCACCCCCCCATTTTACAGGTGAGAAAACTGAGGCACAGAATTAAGTAATTTTTCAAGGCCACAGCTAGTTAGTAGGAGATCCGGAGTTCACAGCATTCAGTGCGATGGGAAAAACCAAGATGATAAAAGAAAAGGCATTGGCCAGGCCTCCCACTTGGAGTGGAGTGAGATTCTCAGACCTGTACATAACTTTAGATGTGTATGTTTATGGTTTATTCCATGGATTACTATTTTCTTACCTATGATGTTTTCTGTTTTACAGGACATGGATTATTACTGTCTGACTTTCTGTAGAGTTAATAATGTGTCATATGCAGATGAATACAGTTGGTAGAGACCACAAATCATGAATACATAAATGAATTATTAACGTATTATTATTTTTAGCTTCTCTCATACAGCTTCCTATGCACACTATAAATACAAAGTTAATAATAATCATTCACATTTATCAAGCACTTACTATGCTCTTCCTACTCTGGAAACACTCTGCCTTATCCCATGGAAACCTCACAGCAGCATTTGAGAAAGGTGCATGCATTGTCCCATCCCACACTTTTGAAAAGGAAGGAAATACAGTCACATGTTCAACATCATACATTTAGAGTAAGTTGGAGCCAGGGTCTGAAGCTGGCCCCAGAGTTTTAGGTCTCAAACACAGGGATGGGAGAAAGATAAATTCGGGCATAATGACGATTGTACCTGGGTTTCAGAAAGCAGAGCAGCTCACGCTGCCCAAAGAAATTGAGGAAACTTTTGTAAAGTGGTTACACTTGAGTTGGGTGACAATGGCATCATTGGAATTTTCTGGGCAAAAATAAAGTTGGAGGAGAGCATTCTAGGCAGAGGGAAAACAAGTGGAGGTTATAAAGGACAGGCATCTCCAGGGAAGTGAGGAAATCTGAATTTGGCAGGAACATTTAACTTCAGGGAGAGTGGCTGAAGGTGATGCTAGAGAGGATCTGAAACAAGGTGGTGAAAGATTTCTGTGCCCAGAGAAAGAATTGGAGTTTTATTTTTTTATAGGCATTGAAGAGTCAAGAAAAATGTCCAGGCAAGGGATGATCTGCAGAGGCGTGTGGATGGGGGAGGCTGAGGAGTCAGGCTCACCCGTGTGGTGGCGAAGAGTAGTACCATGGACAGTGTCAGCGCCAGACTCACTAGCCCGCAGTGTCTTCCCAAGAGTTTAGCCCCAAGTCAGGGCACACTCTTGACCCGGCAAGCGGAACAGAGGCTCAGTCTTAGCCTCCACGTGGCCCCTTGGTTTGGTGGCTGGTGCGTGCACTGCAGATCCTGTACTCCTTTGGTATGTCTGATCTGAAGCTTCCCCTGATCACATGGGTGGAGAGATGGGGCGCAGGAGCTAAGAGTGGGGTATGTGCATGGCCCAGCCGTCCCTCTGGCAAAGGAAAGCCATGGAGTATGACGGGTAAGAGCAGGGGTTTTGATGAACTGACAAACATGACTTTGTGACCCTGGGCAAGTTATTTTATTTCTCTAAGCCTCAAGTTCCTCATATGTTAAATGGAGACAAAAGTACCTACTGCATTGGGTTGTTGTGAGTTAAACGAGATCATGCCTGCAAAGCACTTAACTCGGTAAGCGCATAGTATACACTCAATACATGTTAGCTATTACTATTTCTACCACTACCAGTACTAAATGAGATAGCCCTTCTAAGCCCAGAAAAAGCGTTATCAGCTCTCCACACGTTCACATTAGCTGTCCCCACTCCCTTAACTCCTGCTGCCCTGAACCTCCATGGGAGGAAGACAGGCATCCAGAAACAGACAGCAGTGATGGGAACTGGATAAATCCCAGTGTTACAGAGGTTGGCTCTGTCTACTAACCTCATTGTAGCATCAGGCGATGCTTGTTCAAGGGGCAGGGCCACTGGAGGAAGCCCCAAGAACAGGGTTCATATGGGAAGCAGGCATTCCTGGCACCGGTCCTCCATCTCCACCCAGGCTCATTTCTTTCTGTGCCCATTTCCCCTGACCTCAGGCTGCTCTTCCTTTCCCGTTGCATGCCACCACCCATGCCCATTGCTGCCCCTCCCGTTCTCTTCCCCATGCAAGGGAAGGGTTTTTTTGTGGGTTTTTTGTTTGTTTGTTTGTTTGTTTGGGGGTTTTTTTGCCCGGAACTTTTGCCCCTTTTCTCTGGATGTCTCCAAACAGTGGCAGAGGTGAGGGGACATTTGGGCATAGAAATAGGCAGCCCAGGTGTCCTTGTCAGCTGGGCCAGGTGGGGCGGAGTTTTCTGGGGAGCAGTAATGCCCTGGTGAGTTGCTGAGCAGTGGGGACAGAGGGCATTAGGGGAGAGGAGCAGTTGGAGGAGCTGTGGCCCCAGGTCTGCCTACAGGGGGAGCAAGCTGGGGGTGAAGGATGAGGCTGCTGCCAGTGGGGAATGGTGAGTGATCCCCAAGAGCTGCGTGGGTGGCCTGAGCACAGCTCAGGTTAACAGGATGCTAGAAGAAAGGGCACGAGGGGCAGCAATTGTGGAGGCTGCTGGTTAGGCAGAGCTAGGTCGCTACTCAGAGGTTTCCTCCTCAGAGACGCCTTTCCTCACAGCTCTATCTAAAAGAATACCCGGGGCTTCCCTGGTGGCGCAGTGGTTGAGAATCTGCCTGCCAATGCAGGGGACACGGGTTCGTGAAATAAATAAATAAATAAATAAATAAATAAATAAATAAATAAATAAATAAATAAATAAATAAATAAATAAATAAATAAATAAATAAATAAATAAATAAATAAATAAATAAATAAATAAATAAATAAATAAATAAATAAATAAATAAATAAATAAATAAATAAATAAATAAATAAATAAATAAATAAATAAATAAATAAATAAATAAATAAATAAATAAATAAATAAATAAATAAATAAATAAATAAATAAATAAATAAAAGAATACCCGCCACCAGCACCCTCAGCTGCCATTCTCCATTTCCTTACCTTGCTTTATTTTTCTTCATAGCCTTGAGCAATACCTGAAGTTAACCATTATTTATTGTCGTCAGTGTACTGCTCTTCTCCAGTAGACTTTGTCTCATTTGTCGCTCTATTTTTAGCACCTAGAACAATGCCTGGTACACAGTAGGTCCTCAATAAATATTTGTTGAATGTCAGACTGAGTGATCACCCTCATCAGTATTCGGAGAAAACTCTACTCCCATATGTATGGCTGAGTACTCAGAGTCCCTGCCACGTGCTAGGGAGCAGCCAGTCACCCTCTGGTCCAGCAGAGTGCCACAGTGTTGCCCTTCTTTTTGGGGGGTGCTCACAAGCCTCAGATTTGAAGTGATATTGCAAAGAGCCTCTCCTGAGATCACGTGGGCTGGGTACTTGGGAAGGGATGTTGCCCTTTGTCCATGTCTGCCCTACGTCCAACTCCAAGGGCAAGGGACTTAGTCTAGAGAGGGGAGTTAATAAGCTCCTCCTAGGTGTCAGAGGGAGGACTGTGTTGGTCAGTTGGAAGTTGGGCTCATAAACCAGAAAAGGGAGACTAGAACTTGACTTCGTTTCCTTGGCAAAGGAGAAGGGCCGATTTTTCTGTCCTACAACAGAGAAGTGCTATTAGGACGGGGAGTAGCTACCTCACCACACTCCTTGAGGTGGGAAGGGAGACCTGCAAACACTCAGTCCAAAGGTAGTGTGTGTGCAGGCCGGGCAACTAACCACTGCTGCAGGGACCACAACTTGGTCCAGATACAAGGCCAAAGAAGCCACCATTATTTTTCATGTCCTAGGAAGTGCTCTCCTCAGCTGAAGAAGAGAACGAAGTCTCCCTGATCATGTATCTGTGAACCTGACTACAAGAAAAAGTGAAAAATGCTCAGAATCCCAGTTATTTTATAGCTATAAAACCAAGCATCCACGTAATTGCATTTTTTACTTTGCAACCAGAGATTTGGTGTGATATAGACTCATGGTTGATAATATTCTATGTATGTGTGTGTACATATACACATATATATAGTCTTTAAGTTATTCGTGTCTTCTGCTTAGAGACAAAGTATTCCACATTTTTATATTAAGTATAGGCTTTTGTAGATAACATTCTTCATACCTCCAGGTTGGTCCAGGGTTTAGTTATTTTTTTCTTGCTTGCAGATGTCATGTCCTAAATCTATGTCCTGATTAGATGTCTGAGTGCTATAGTACAATAGTGAAATGCACCTTGTTCTTAGTAAGTGCCATGAGGACTTACAGTCATCATCTTGGGGTCTTCTCATTTTCATTAAGTAGCCATGTGACTTAGTGCAGGGCATATAAACTCTTTGGACCCCAGTTTCCCAACTCTAATGTGAAGAGATTGGGTTAGTTACTAAATTTGCTTTTAAAGCAAAAGAATCTATGATTCAAGCGATGTTTTTATATAAACACTGATAATCTTTTTTCTTCATTGAGAGAAACATGATTTATGTCACCATCATATGTGGGGCATCTATTTATAGACTGATCAGTGTCCAACTTTAGGAAGAGCATCAAATATCTCATGTTAAGATTTGGTTTTGTTGTTGTTGTTTTTAAATTTTAGCTCCTTTCTGAGGAATTGAATCCATTAAGATATTTCATGCTCAGCCACTATGTTCATTATTTGTAGACAGTATGCTTAAAATAAAGGAGATGACTTTATTTGATACCTTTATTTATATGCAAAACAGCGCACCATTCATGAGATATGAAAAACTCGTCAGATAGAAACCAGATTATATCTATTTTCACTACAAAATATTGCATTATATAAAGCAACAGAGACACAAAAAAACCCTGAAAAAGACTAAATTCTTTGGATAGCAGATGTGGTTTTTTTTTTTTTCCCTTGTCTCTAAAATACACTCCTTGTTTTAAGAGTTTCACAGCTGAGAACATGAAACATTTTCAGGTTATAGACTTTTCTTTTTGGTTGTCACAGAGGAAAGTAGTTCTGAATTCTTTTTTTTTTTTTTTTTTAGGAAAATAACTTAATTTCCTAAAATCATCCCACACACAAACATCACACACACACAAAGAAGCTACTCTCCTTATAAACGGTTTGCAAAGTACTTTTCAGACATAACTACAGATAAGGATAACAACACTTACTTTTTTTAAAAAACTATAACAGTGAAGTGCTAGTGTTGCTGATCTCACAACAAAAGAACCTTTCAGGAACAAACATCTTAATATATAAAATATGTTTAGAAACAGGGAGATGTGGGAAATTTGTTATACAAGTGCAATATAATTAGAGCAAAAAGAAAGACCACAGTATAATCTCAACAAACACGTAAAACGTTAGACATAATTATTCCACAGGAGAAAGTGTAAACACTTGACTATAAATAAATTGGCACAGTGTCCAAAGTAAAATTATCACCACTCTGAAAAATAAGTGTCTTGAAAAAAATACTCTACTCCTTCTAACATAAATAAAAATAGGTTGTCTTTTCTAACTGCACCTATGGGTCCACATGTTTAAGGTCACAAATAGATGTTTTTGGATATATAAAGGGGCACTTCGCCTGAAAAAGCAATCAGATATTAAATTTTCCATTTAAATATGGATTTTCCTGTCTACATTAGCGTCAGACCTTGGGGTTAAAAATCTCACCAAACTCAAATCTTCCCACAATATCTGTTTGTTCTCAATGTATCTTTTTAACCTTACCATATGTTCTAGGCTTGTCTGTTTTACCTGGATTCTAATATAATCTTTCTTTTCACAAAGGATCAGAAAGTTTCCTGTTGCATCTTTCTGTGTCTTGAATCTCTGCCCTGAAGGAGATTCCCTCCCCTCCCCTCATGATGTTTGGTGATTTGTCAGTTGGAAAAAATCCAGATAGTCTAAAGTTAGAAGGCCAGACTCTGAGCTTCTGCCCTCACTCTTTCAAAACATGAAGATCTGTGGGAGATGAATATAGGAGAACTCAGTCTCCAGTGAGCTAAAGCAACAACCCCTAAAGGGATCCTAACACGTGGAGGGGAGGCCTGGAGGCCACTCATCTCGGTGCCTCCAGGAGGTTCGCCTTGCCTGGAAAATACTCCCTACAAGCCCCAGGGCTCGCCAGACAACCCCACCCTTCTGGAGTCGGAAACCTTCCAGAGTCGCCCTGCCGACAGGAGAGAGCACGGTGCGAGCCTCCTACCCGGTCCAAGGCCGTGGCGGCGGCCGTCCCGCTGGGCCACCGCTTCCTCCTCCATCGCCGCGGCGGCCGCCCGGGTTGGCCGCGTTTCACCCACTCCCGGCCAGGCGGCCCCGCGCCGCGACCCCGGCCCTACACATCCAGGACGTGGTTGAGATAGGAGATGTAGCAGATGGCCAGGCGCAGGATCTCGATCTTGGACAGCTTCTTGTCCGGGGGCAGCGTGGGCAGCAGTTTGCGGAGCTCGGCGAAGGCCAGGTTGAAGGCCTCCACGCGGATGCGCTCGCGGGTGGCGTGGGCCGAGCGGTACTTGGCCGTGGCGCGCCGGCGGCGGCGCTTCTCCTCGCGGCTCAGCTGCTGCGGGTGCGGGTAGAGCGCGGCCCGGCTGCCGCCCTTGCCGTCGCCTTCGGCCTCCTCCACCGGCTCCAGGTCCGACACGCTGCCCAGCACCTTGGCGTCCGCGCCACCCAGCGACTCCGGGTCCGAGGGCGCCGAACTGGGGTGGTCCGAGTCGGCGGCTTGGTCTGGACTCAGCATCATTTTGGAGGCTGAGGGGGAGTCAGAAAAGCGATCAATAAAAGGAATGGGGGTCTTCTTTGGATAGGAGCGAGAGCGGGCGAGGGCCTAGCCTGCCGGGCCTCTCCGCGGCCCGGGCCGCCTCCCCACGGCAGGCCGGCGAGCTCCGAGGAGCGGACCCCGCGGGGAGGGAGCGCGCCGAGGCGGGCAGGCCCGAGAGCCGAGCCCTGCGCCACCGCCCGGCTCAGGAGCCAGCGAGGCCTCGCCTCGGCCCAGGCCGCATCCTGGACCTGACACCGAGGCCTGCGGGAGACCCACACCGGCCTGCGGGCCTGCTCCGGGGAACGACCGCAGGCCTGCGAGGCCGCTCCTGGGTTTTGTGCCTCCTTCGGCTAAATACAACTCGGCCATTCCGCCTCCCTTACTTCTTCTCCGACCCTGACAAACGAATGAATCCGAACGACGAATCCATCTGGGGTTTGCGGGGGGGCGGGGAGACGCGGAGCGCGCTTCCCGCCCCGAGGGCCTGGGGCGAAGCCGCCGGAGAACTGGGCGCCCGTGGGCCGCGCGCAGGTCTGGGGCGCGGGGCGGCCGGGACTCCAGAGGAACCCAGCCCCGAGGGCGGACGGAGAGCAGGCGTCCCGGAGCGGGAAGGCTTCCCCGTACCCCTCGCGCTTCTCCGAAATAATAGATGACTAAACAAACGTGGAGGCTCCTTTCAACAGCAAATGGACTCTCATGCCCTCGCAGGCTCCCGAAGCACCATCTGTCACGCAGACAGCCACACACATCGGGGACCTAGGGACACGGCGACGTGGGATAAGACAATGCGCCCGCAGTCTGCCGGCCACCTCCGGGGAATAGGTCGGCGGCCGGGTGGCTGCGGAAGGAGAGGCTGGGGAGGGAAGGGAAGGGCCGGGGGGAGGCGGGCGCCGCGCCTGCTGCCCCGGCCCGAGCTGCATCCCCGCCCGCAAAGTTTGGTGCTCGGGGGCCCGGAGTCGGGAGCCCTCAGCTGTCCCCGGGCGGCCTGGCCGAGGCCGAGCTAGCCCGTCCTCAGCCTTCCTCTAAGGATGCGATCCTAGAAAGGCCTCCTTGCCCGGCTCCTCCCGGGGGCCTGGAGGACCAGCCCAGGTCGCGCGCCTCCGGGGAGGGGGCCGCTCCCAGCCGTGGGGCTTCGAGGAAATTCGGGCTTCGAGAAAGGGTCCGGCAGGCGGGGAGGCACCTGCGGGGGCTAAGCGCACCGATCGCGGGCACCGGGAGGGAGGACCAGGCTGCGAGCCCCGGGCCCCTAAGCGCGCCGCTGGAGGGATGCTCGCTGGAAGAGAGATCGAGTCGGCGACGTGCGGCAGCGTTTGCTCCTAGACAAAAGCGGGGGCTGTGCTATCCGCTCCCGGCACCGCACTTGCTTAGGAGCGAATTTGGCTCCAAGGCAGCTTTCATTTCCCTGCGAGGAAAACAAGTCCTCTAAGGCAAAATAAAAACAAATGCTCCCAGTGAAATACATGTGACTCCCTGTGGGCTTTTCACGGATACGTTTATAAGTAGAACAACTTGCAGCTACACCTTCGCCTTGAAAGGGTATAAATAAATAGGGGAGTAATGGAAAATCACAATAAACCACAACATAGTTGTAGTTCGGATAAAAAGTTCCCGGGTTGCCCTCGAAGCATGTTAAATTCTTCTCCAGATATCTTTTTAAAATATTCGTAAATAGCATGTCGTGTATGCATTTTGTTTTTTTCAGCCATTCACTGAAATACATCTATAAATGCGATATGAATCATCTAACTTAGTTCCAAGCTGGAAAAAAATCATTTAAAAGAGGCTTACCTTGTAAAAGCCTTTTCGATAATCTTTTCTCCAATCTTTTAGAGTTAAAATCCCAGGGAATAGCAGGGAGAAATTCCGAAATATATTAGAAGCAGCAAGTATTTATTACATTCAAAAATGAAAAAGCAGCTGTCATCTCGCTGGTGTCCACAGCGAGGGACGATAATATCTCAGGATGTGGACGATATGAATGATTGTTCACTTAGTTGATAGATCAAAAACGGCTTTTCCTTTTAATTGTTCTCAAACATTTCGGGAAATTCGTTGTTGATTTTTTTAAAAAACGATGTGTTGAAAAGTCTTGTGCCTCTTTTCCTCTTCTAGGTCTCTATAAATAACAAAAGAGATGCAGAGATAAACACAATCACATCAAAGGGCTGATTCCTCCACTTTCTAATAGCGGAAGAATCAATAAGAAAGATGGTTAAGATAAGATTCCGCTCCTGTAGAACGCCTTTCCTTCCCTTAATACGACTGAGCAGAAACTGGGAAGTGCAAGGCAGAGATTCGATCTTGCTCAGAAGTAATTTTTTTTTTTTTTTGAGATAATGCTTTGTTCAGCTGATGTCTCCCCAGTTCCCAGGAACACAATACTGTAACTCGGGGCTTAGCTTGCCTCTTCCTCTTCCCTCATTTACTTGTATGTTGTATAAACACATATTTCCAGTTTCAAAGTCTTTCAAGGCTTGGTTACATCTCCCACCCCCACACCCTCCTTTCTTTACCTTGTAGCAAAATATATATAGTCAGTGGCTTAGAGATGTTTGGAGAAAGGTTGGTGAAAAGTGAACGTCTCCCGGAGTAACAGTGACAGGGAAGCGGAGAAAGACGCGAGAGGGTGGGAGAGCCAGAGCAAAGAGGCAGAGATGAGTGTGTGGCTTCTTGGCTCTCCTGGTACCAATTGATTCAGCCTGGAGATGGTGGAAGAGATAAAGGCTTAAGAAGGGGGATGGAATTTTTTTCCCTAAATTGATATTTAATGGGAAATCCTATTGGACAGAAACCTGGACATGAGTCACTTAATTGGACTTGACATCTGTCACAGTGTGGGAGTTTTCACAGCCCAAATATTTTAGCAGATCAGATTCCCACTGAATCTGTGCCATAAAATATAACAGTTGGAAGCAGTCCATGATAGAAACCTTAGCCTCTAATCAGAATCTCTAGCCATAATCAGGTTATTTCTCTTTTTCAGATTATTGATGCAATATTTAAGTGCAAATAAACAACATATTGACTATGGAAAAATTCTCCTGGCACATTATAAAACCAATATCTTCCCTTAAAGTTTAGGATAATGTTTGTGTCCAGAACATGGAAATATATACTATAGATGGTGCTACAATAAATATATTCAGATATGCAACAGCTAACATTTATTTGTAATCATTTACATTTTAAAAGACACTTCAGCAAGGCTTGATTAAGCATATTCATATTTTTGAGAGATATTCTGCCACTGGAATAATTTTCCCATATATGATAAAAACCTTTCAATAGTTTAAGTCATTGCTGAAATTGAAAACAGAATCCAGGTATTATAATTTCAAGGATCAATATATGAGACCATTCTACTTTTCTGAATATGTTTGTTTTTCTCTTCACCCACACACTCGTTAAACTTAAAATTTGGCATACTACATGTGTTGATTATTGCAGTTCATTCTTGCTTATTTTAACATGCGAATATTTAGCTGTGTGGCAGTGCATTGGGCCAGGACATAAACACTCACAAATCATCAGTGTATTCCAGCACATAATACCTTTGCCTTACATAACCCCACAGCCCTGAGTTTATATGCCTTATGACAAAAGGGAAAATCTAGTTCAACTATTTGGCTACTTTATAGAGATACTGTTAGTCACCATCGATTGCATATTATTTGTAATCATTTTAGCTTTTTTGATTGTGCAAGTTTAAAAGAAATAAAGAGTATTGCAGCCTTACCCCCCGACCTCCCCAGTCCCTGAGGTAGCACTTGTGGAGAGAAAAGTCCTCGCTTTCCCTCCTTGATCAATTTTGCCTTAAAAACAGGTTTTATCATCAGGGGAGGGGGTTGACCAGCTCGCCCCTAGGAGTGACCCTCTGGGTTCCTCATGGCTGTCACCATTCCTGTTTGCCTTTGCACACATTTTTCATACTGTGGGAGATTCCTGGACCAGAATGGGGGAGCACACGGAGTGCCTCCACAGATAATGGGCACCAGCATTTTCCAGCCTTGTCTCTGTCCAGTCCTGGCACAGAAGTATATTTACATATCCCAGGACATTTAAGTGAAGGCAGAAGCCAGCCACATTTGGATGGCAATGGAAACAGGTGAGTGTATGAACTCCCAAGATAGTGAAGATGAAGGGAGAGGGGAGGTTTTCCCAGTCTGGCTAGGAAGAGTCAGAGGTAAGCATTCACACATAGCCAGAAGTATACAAACAGATATACACCCACAGATACTTGTACTCTTCACCCCCAATTACACAAGCTGGTGGGCTCTATTAGACCACTACACATTCAGACTGACAGATTGAAAACCTGGTGGGTCTATCACCATAGCTCACGAGGCAACTGGTAGAGTGGCAAGCAACTGGTTACCCTGGTGTTGGGGGGAGGAAGGAGAAATGGGGAGACCATCCATGGCAGGGCAGATTCCGCTATGGCGTGTGTGAATCCAAGCACACTTTCTTTTACGTTCAGGCTTTCTGCTTTCACACTTACAGCCTGCATGTGCATAAATTAACCCATGAGTAAGCCCATGTAAACAGGTACACACTCAGATCCACCTAGACACACGGTCATGGTCACAAACATGGATTCACACTCGCACACACGCATTCTTTCTTCCAGGAAAGGCCCCACCCTTGCCTTTTCTAAGACCTCCCGGGCACAGATGGTCCCTCCTTCTGTGCTCCATAAGCACTCTTTTCATATCTCCCTTAGAGACTACATTGTGTGCTGTGATTCTTGGTTTCCATACCTTGGTCTCCCACTAGGCTGTGATGCTTCTGGGGAGGACCGTGGTTCATATCGCTAGCACCCCTCTCCGAGTTTGACATGTTATAAGGACTCAGTACATTTATGGTAAATGACTCCCTGGGTACAGAGGCACCCAGGATGTTTGTAACACAGAAACACTTCCTCCAAAAGACACCCATGGTTTCAGTTGTACCAGTTTTCTCACCTATAGTAGTGAGGATAATAATCCTGCCCAACTCACTTCACAGGCTGGTTATGAATCTCAATGTATATGAAAGTATTTTATAAAATACTAAGCACCAGGCAAATAAAGATATTATGAACTATTACTCCTAATAGTAAATAATATTATTAAATCAGTGGGGAGGTAGAAAAAGCCAGACTTCCTGACTCTATCATATGCCAGCTGTGTGAACTTAAGTGAGTTACTTAACCTTTCTGGACCTCAGTTTTCTATCTGTAAAATGGGAATAACAAAAGTATGTTATGTTATGTATTTTTCCAAAGATGAGCAAGATAATCCGTGTAAAGTGCTTAAACTAATGCCTACTTTATTTAGTCTTTAGTTTATATATATATATATATATATATTTATGTATAATATATTTAAATATATAATGTTTAGTCATGCCAAATAAGTGTGGGTTATTAATATTGTTAATAACATGATTCTTATTATTCAATATAAATACATATAAATAAATACATACTGAGAACAGGAAATATGAATGAAATTACACAAAATATACACATATCCAGTGTGTGTGTGTGTGTGTATCTGTGTGTGTATGTATATAGATAGATAGATAGATATGTATATATCTGGCAAGTAGCCTAGAGTGAGCACTTTCCATATGTCAAACATAGGTCAAGGGACTTCACACATATTAACTCATTTATCTTCACCACAAAGCCATGAGGCAGGCCCTGTTGCATACAAGGAAACTGAGACACAGAGAAGTAGTCTATTCAAGGTCACATAGTTAATAAATTATAAGGCCAAGGTTTAGACTCAGGTGGTCCAAATTCAGAAACTGCAACCACTATGCACTACTGCTTCTATGGTCATGGTTTTCTACGCAAATATACTCAGGCAGAAGAATTACTCACCAAATGAAATGCATATTTTGAGGGAGAAGTATATATACACACAAAACATATATAAGTTACCACATTTTTCATTCAGAGGTGGTCAGAGAGTCACAGTAAGTTTTGAATACTTCCTGTGAGTCTCGTATTGTGCCAGACATTGTCGGACTACAGAGGCTTTATAATCATTTGTGAATTCAACTAGACAGCTATTTCCAATCTATTTTCTTAAATTTTGCACCCCATCAGTAAAAATGTTCAGCATACATATCCAGTGTATGTATGTTCATTATTAACAAACTTTATACATGTACTATTGTAGTAGCATATTCTGTAATTATAAAGCATACGCAAAAAGACATTTTAAAAGGGCGATAAACATAAAATTAGCAGTATTTATAAAATAATTTTATTTATTATCATACAAAAACCTCTTAGCAGCACAAGATATTATTGGTAATATATAGTTTTTTTTAAGAGCAATAAGCTTTACTTTACTACAGTTATTTGTTAATCCTTTGAGATAACATGATTTGATGGTCTGGTTTTAAGCTCAATTTATTTATTAATGGCTAATATGGCAGAAAAAGATGTAATACAAAGATTCAAAGATCCAAATAGAAGATCATCATTGATTGTACTAAATTATGATTCTCATTTTTCTATCTTATCTATCAAATATGCCAATTTTTTTTTGAAATTTGGTTAGCAATTTTCCTTCTAATGTGAATTATTCTTTTTAACAAATGGGTTCAAAGCCCTGAAACTCTTTATGTGGAAAAAGTTTTTCTCAGTTTGGAAATTTCTATTTCCAAGTGTTTTAAGTGTTCAGATACAAGAGATTTTAATATGTGGCATATTTCCGTTATTTCAGTGGCAAAAAAATGACGTAACGATAGAAAAATGTGCAAATATTTCTTTTCAAAATGCATTCTCCACAGCACAAACTTTTTTTTTTTTAAGTTATTTAACTCCTTTAAAAATATATATTTTACTTAAAGAGACACATTGAGAGGGCTTTCCTGGTGGCGCAGTGGTTGAGAGTCCGCCTGCCGATGCAGGGGACACGGGTTCGTGCCCCGGTCCGGGAAGGATCCCACATGCCGCGGAGCGGCTGGGCCCGTGAGCCATGGCCGCTGAGCCTGCGCGTCCGGAGCCTGCACTCCGCAACGGGAGAGGCCAGGACAATGAGAGGCCCGCGTACCGCAAAAAAAAAAAAAAAAAAAAAAAGAGACACATTGAGCCTGAGTTTATTTTTAATCTGCTGGTAGCATGCTATTACAGCCCTTTATCATCAAAGAAAAATAAATTTGGAACGCTAATCTTTCTTTTTAATATTGATTGATTGATTGATTGATTGGCTGTCTGGGTCTTAGTTACAGGACGCGGGATCTTTCGTTGCCGGCACGGGCTTCTCTCTTGTTGCCATGCGCTGGCTCCAGAGCACGCGGCTCTGTAGTTGCGGCGTGCAGGTCTCTAGCTGGTGCTAGCCAGCATACCTCCTTGTGGGACAGCAGAATATATGCTCTCTTCTAGTTTCATATATTGCAAAGATTCACCCATACTTTAAAGGATTCATATTTCTAAAACTAACTACATGGCTACATCCTGTACCCTTCTGTTCCAACCTCCTTATGGAAAATTCTTGCAGTGGAATTATTTAGTGAATCAATTTTGTTTGTGATAGAATCTTTGGCCCCAGACCCTATATTTATTTGAATTAAAGCAGCCATTTTCTCAGTGGTTACACCTCCACAGTTTTTCCATAAATCATTTTTTTATTAAAGATCATTTCAGTTGTAAGTGTATCTTCTCCCATACACTTTACCTTTAATGCCCTCTTAAAAAGAGAAGTTTTTCATGTATTTCATTATTGAAACAGAATCTGTAAAGTACCATGAGCTGAAGCATGTTAGAAATAGCTGCTGTTCTTTCATCCAACTAAATAGCAAACTTCTAACACCATATAAATTGGTCTAATACTTGTTTCTTCACATCTTCAGCAATGTTTCTCAAGCATCTGTCAGTGGGATTTGCTGACATGGGAATGCACTTTAGTTTGTCACCTTACTGGTTTTGCCATTTCCGGCAGAGTGTTTGGCTTTTGCTATAAAGTAAGAAACCTCAAAAGAGGTTTCTAAACATTTATCATTATATTTAGTGAAATGTTCAAAAGTACTAGACCTTGAGTATGGCATGCTTTTTAAACATCACTGGAAAACTCAAGAGATTTGCATTCAGCTTTTGGATGCTTAATTTTAAAAATCAGTTCATTTAAGTATAGTTTTTATAGAGTAAACGTCACCCTTCCCAGATGTTCACTTCTATGAATTTGACAAATGTATACATTCATATAACCATCACAATAAAAATATAGGCCATTTCCATCACCCCCCAAAGTTACCTGTACCCCTTAGTAGCCAATCCCTTTTTCCACACCTAGCCTCAGACAACTGCTAATCTGATTTCTGTTCCTGCAGTTTTGCCTTTTCCAGAATGTCATAAAAATGGAATCATACAGCATGTAAACTTTTGAGCCTGACATCTTTTGCGTAGCATAATATTTTTGAGATTCATCCATATTGTTGTATCAGTTGTTCCTTCCTCTTTCATACTGTGTAGTAGTCCACGGTATGGATATAATACAGTTTGTTTGTCCATTCACAAGTTAATAGACATCTGAGTTGTTTCCAGTTAGCTATTAAGAATAGCTAATAAATCTGGTATAACTATGCACATACAGGTATATATGAGGGCATAAGTATACAGTAAATAACTAGAGGTAAAATTGTTGGCATGTATGGTATTTGCTTAACTTTATAAGAAACTGACAGACTGTTTTACAAAGTAGTTGTACCATCTGCATTTTCACCAGCAACACTGCAGTTGTTCTGCATCTTCACTAGTATTTATTATTGTTAACTCCGTGCTTCCACTGTAGGGGGCAAGGGTTTGATCCCATTTGGGAACTAAGATCCTGTAAGTCCCACAGTGCAGCCAGAAAAAAAAAGAAGTACTCATGTTACTGTTTCCAAAACTCTTTACATAATTGTGTAGATACAAGTTTCTATCTGATAACATGTTTCTTCTGCCTGAAGAACACCCTTTACTGTTGATTACAGAGCAGGCCAGTTGGCACTGAATTTTCTCACCTATTATTTTTCTGAAAATGTCTTTATGTTCCTTTTGTTTTTGAAATATTTGCTTTAGATATAAAATTCTAAGTTGGTAGTTGTTTTTTAATTTTTTCTTTCAGTACCTTAAAGATGTACTTCATTTCTTTCTGGTTGCATAGTTTTTGATAAGAAGTCTGCCTTAATTCTTATCTTTTTTTCTTTATATAATGTGTTCCTCCCTCTTATCCCCCAGCTGCCATTGAAATTTTCTCTTGATTTTAGTTTTTCAGCAGGTTGATTATGATGTATCTAGGTGTGTGTAAGGTGTTTCTGTTTGTTTGTTTGGCATATATCCTCTGTGAGGTTGTCTGGGCTCCTAGGATCAGTGATTTACTGTCATTCATTATTTTTGGAAAATTTTTGGCCATTAGTTTTTCAAATAACTTTTCTGCCCCATTGTCTTTCTCTTATCCTCCTGGGACTCCAATTACAAGTATGTTATAATGTTTAATACTGTTCTAGCTCTCTTGGATGCTCTGTTCTCCTGTTGTTACTGTCATTGTTTTATTCTCTTTCTCTTTGGATTGTTGTTTGGATAATTTCTACTGACAGATCTTCAAGTTAATTGATTCTCTCAGCTGGTTCAGTCTACTGATGAACATGTTGAAGACATTCTTCATCTCCAGTATTGGGTTTTTCATTTCAAGCAGTTCCATCTTTCTTGAAATTCCCCATCTATTTATGCATGTTGTTTACCTTTTCCACTATATCTTTTTACATATTAATCATAGTTGCTGTAAAGTCACTGTCTGGTAGGTCCAACATTTGGGTGTTACCTGAGTTTTCTCCTGTTGATTGCATTGTCTCTTGACAGCAGGGTGTATGTATGTGCGTGTGTGTGTGTGTGTGTGTGTGATATTTATGAGTAAATACCAGACATTACATGTAGCACAGGAGAGAATAAAATAAATATTATTTATGCCAGGAAATGAGCATTACCCTTCCTCTCTTAGGCCATTAATGTGGAGGGTTGAGTCAGGAAAGTCAATCTAGTCAAGAGTTGAGCTGGGTTGGGGTTTTATTGATGATATGCTTACCATCAGTACCCCCACAGACGTCAAATTCTCCTAGTGGTGGGCTGTCTCTGCCTTGTGCTTAGGGTGGGAACTGTTACGCCAGCGGCTTTTCTCAGGATTTTTGCTCCACCTTGCCTTTCCTGCATGCCTGCATCACAGAGAAGATCTCTCACCATGTGCTTGCCCCATCCCCAGCTTTAGACAGATGGTGCTTTGTTAATTCCATTGGGGATAAAAGAATTTCCCTGTTGTTCTACCCCAGTCTAAGGGGGGAACCTATGTACTTGAGCCTCAGGTACAAAGGTCCCACTCTGCATTCCTGCTCCTCCTCCTTATGGCAACCAAGTTCTTCCTTGTATTTATGGTCGATGTTGGGCAGGAGTTTGCTTCCCCTCTCCCAGTGGTAGGAAACCTCTACTTGATATTAGTTTAGGATTTGGGGCTCAAGATGGCTTTGTGCTTCTCCCCTAGAGATAGTCTTTTCTTATGCCCTTCCTTCCTCCCACAGCACATCTTTTTCTGTGCCTTGGGCAACAATCTTTGCTGCTCCTCCCCCAGAAGCTTACAGCTTTTGCTTCACATGCAAGAAGAGTCTAGGGGAGTGCATGGTGTTTTGTGTCTGACCCTCACACCTGTCAGTTACCTTCTGTATACATGTTCTAGCTCCAGTCTTTTTATGAGCACTCAACAGAGGTCCAAAAATAAGAGTCTGTGAACAGTATGAACTCCCTTGGGTTGGGGCTCTCACTATTCTGGACTGACACACTAGCCTGCACTTGGCCTTTGGCAGTTCCCTAGAATTATAGCTATTTCTTCTTCCCTACTTGTGTCATAGACTGTACCTTATTCTCATGTGCTCTGCCATAGGTGAGAGAGTTTGTGTCTCCTGTCTCTCCTTAGAAGGGTTTGTCTCTCTTTGGAACTCAAGTTGTTCTATTGTCTTGTGACCTCAGCTTTCTGATAGGTTCAATAAAACTTTTTTTTTTTTTTTTTGGCTGTGTTGGGTCTTCCTTGCTGAACGTGGGGTTTCTGTAGTTGCGGCGAGCAGGGGCTACTCTTTGTTGTGGTGCACGGGCTTCTCATTCCGGTGGCTTCTCTTGTTGCGGAGCACGGGCTCTAGGCGTGCAGGCTTCAGTAGTTGCAGCACGCAGGCTCAGTAGTTGTGGCTCGCGGGCTGTAGAGCACAGGCTCAGTAGCTGAGGTGCACGGGCTTAGCTGCTCCGCGTCATGTGGTATCTTTCCAGATCAGGGATCGAACCTGTGTCCCTTGCCTTGGCAGGCAGATTCTCAACCACTGCACCACCAGGGAAGCCCTCAATAAAACTTAAGATTTTGTTTTTTATCTGGATTTTTCTCATTGTTAGGATGGGAACAACATTCTCTGCAACTTTTTACATCTTAAGCAGAAGTGAAACTTCAGGCTCAATATTTTTAAATCTTGGTTATTATGGTAGCATTGAACTATCATTAGCTATATCTCAAGGTAAAAGAAACACATAGGTTGAATTTCATTGTGAATTAATTAACATTCTTGATAATTTAGAATTTGGGGACATGTTCTTATTGGATCTGTTTAGACCAACATTGTTTTTTATTAAAATGTGGCTGATGAAGGGTTCATTTTAGCAGTGGACAGAGCGACAGCTGCCATTTTCTTGTTTGTTCGTGCCTGCATTATTAGTATTATGTTTCATTTATGATGTCTTTAAATGAATTATTTTTAAGCCGCTTGTCCCTTTGTGAGGGTTAATTTTCTTAAAGCTAGATAATATAATTGCAAATCCTCTTAACCAAGCATATCAAACTACAATACATCACAGTACACTGAAAGTGATTAAATGACAGAGGTCTCCACTGTCAATCCCTGTAAGTTTGAGACCTCCCACTCTTCCCTAAGGATCCTCTTATACCATGCATGGCATATGATTATAAGACATAAATATCAATTGAGGGAACCAGGATCAGTCCTCATATCACGTATTAGTAAAGCTTAATTTCTTTTTTTAGATAAAAAGTTTGTTAGAACATTAGAAAGAGAAATTAGAACTGTTAGAAATTATAATATTTTCTCCCTAAATTTTAACAGATCTTCTTGTTCTTCTCCGCGGCTTGCATACACCCTTACTTAAAAGACACTGCACTAGACTCTGAGTCCACTGAGGATGGAACTTGTATCTCAGTTGCTATTCCTCCCAACTCCTGGTATAGGCCTGATATCTTGTACTTAGGCAAATTTTGTACTTGTTGAATAAGTACCATGAACACATGGTCCCCTACTTTCAAGAAGCCTTATCTTTCACCAAAGGAACTGGGTCAATTATGACAGCCATGTGAAAAAAAATAGAATTCTATCCAAGATACTATATATTAACTAAATTGTATCATGTTGATGATAACATCCACTTGATTTTAGAGAAAGGGAGTTAAATACAAATTGAGGGAGTCTTGGAAAGAGGTACATGGAGACATTCCACTTGGGCTGAGCCTTGGCATTGGGGAGCACTGCAGTCATCAGAGACAAAAGTGGCCTTTTGCATCAAAGAAAACACACAAGCAAAGTGAAGCAGGGGCAGGGTCTGGGTGGGTAGGTGGTCATAAGGGATAATGACCACACCAGCGGCCTGAGAGTCGGGGGAGGGCTGAGGAACTTTTTCAGGCAGAGGTACACTCACTGGCACTAACTGTGGTGGTCATTTCTGCTCTCCAGTGCCTTCCAGCTGATTCAGCAGAAGCCAATGCACTGGGGCAGCCGCAGAACTACAGAAGCCACAGCAGGATGTGTATCACCATGGCCTCTTCTCCCTCCATATCACCCCTCTAATGCATAAATTTATCCTTGTTTGGCTTATTTAGGTTCAAAAACAAATATTTATTTAGTGATAAAATGAGACAAATACTATACAAGGCATCAGAGTTAAAGACGAATAAGATATAATTCCTGCCCTTAAGGAACTTAGTCCTATGAGAGAGACAGACACGTAAAAGGAATATTTACATATCATGCACCAAGTGCCAAGATAGAGTTTGCACAATACATTATGGGAGATCAGAAGAGAGAGAACTAATCCAGTTCTGGGGGAAGGGGAAAAGGGATGAAGAGGAATGGTACACAGCAGAGACAGCTTCTTAGAGAAACGAACAACAAATCTGAGTCTTAAAGGTTGAGTAGGAGTTACTTAGGTAATGAGGGAATAAGGGAGTTATTCTAAGCAGAGGAAAAACAAATGCTACTCATTTGAAAAATATAAGGCAGGTGGTAGAGGGAGATTAATCTAGAGAGTTAAGTAGGGACCTGTTCATCGAGGGTCTTAAACAACATGTTACATAACTTAGAAGAGATTAAACAGGAGACAAAATCTGAATTATATTACCTTTGTGTTGGCAGCACAAAAGTAGGCTGGAGGAAGAAGACCTGCTGGGAAATTGCTGGAGTGATCTAGCTGAGAGAGATGATAGAGGCTTGAGTTGGGGTAGAGAAGAGGGGATGGCTACAAAGAATATGTCCATGATGATAGCAGGACTTGACTAATGGGATGTAAGACCATGGATGGAGCTCAAATCTCTACCTTGAAACGGGTTGGAGACAATCAAAAGGAGAAAAGATTTACAGGCAGATAACGAGTTTGGGGTGGGGGGCGTTTGTATTTTATTTTATTTTTTTAATTGAAGTATAGTTGATTTTTAATATGTTAGTTTCAGGCATGCAGCACAGTGATTCAGATAGATAGATAGATAGATTATTTCTTTCTTCAGATTCTCTTCCTATAACTTATAGGTTGTTACAAAATATTGAGTAGAGTTCCCTGTGTTATACAGTTGGTCCTTGTTGGTTATCTATTTTATGTATAGTAGTGTGTATATGTTAATCCCAACCTCTTAATTTATCCCTCCCCCCCACCCCCCCTTTCCTGTTTGGTAACCATAAGTTTGTTTTCTATGTCTGTGAGTCTCTTTCTGGTTTTGAAATAAGTTCGTTTGTGTCTTTTTTTATTTTTAGATTTCACATATACGTGATATCATATGGTATTTGCCTTTCTCTGTCTGACTTACTTCACTCAGTATGATAATCTCTAGGTCCATCCGTGTTGCTGCAAATGGCATCATTTCATTCCTTTTTATGGCTGAGAAATATTCCATTGTATATATGCACCACCTCTTCTTTATCCATTCATCTGTCAATGGACATTTAGGTTGCTTCCATGTCTTTGCAATTGTGAATAATGCCGCTCTGGACATCGGGGTGCATGTATCTTCAGTGACGAGTTTCATTTTGAGCATAATGAGCTTGAGGGACCAATGGAAAATCCAGGTGAAAATTTCTGTAGGGCAGTTGGGTCGCAAAACCTGGATTTTAGAGAGCAGCTTGGGCTGGAAATAATCTTCAGTTCATGTGTGATAGCTGAAACCCTGAGATGTGAATGACATGACCCAGAGAAGTGTGCATGGTTAAAGAGTAGGGGGCAAGTACAGGGCCCTGTGGAATATCAGCATTTGTGCAGCCGGTATGGAAAGGAGCAGTCACTGTGCTTCACACAGGATGAGGGTGCCATCAGGGAATTGGACACCGAAGTAAACAAACCCTGCTCCTGTGAACAGCCCACTGCTCCTGTCAAGAGCCAAGGGCAGTCCCTGAAGCATCAGCAACATTTACAACAGGGGCAGGAAAGAGAAGTCCATAGAGAACAGCAAAGAATTGTTCCAAGAGGTACAAAAACAAGCAGGAGAGGGTGAGAGTCCAAAGCCAAAGGGTTAAGTATTTCAAGAAGGAGGGAGTGACTCGGGTGGCATGTGTAGCAGAGAATTCCGGAAAAGAAAGAATGAACATTGTCCCTTGGATCTGGCAGTGTCAAGGGCGCTGACCATCTGAGCTACAGCAGTTTCAGTGGTGAAAGCTGGACCCAGATTCTCCTGGGTCCAGGTTGAAAGGTAAAAAGGGAAGTGGGTCCCAACAGACTGAGAGAAGACTGGGTTCCATGGGAGAAGTGGCCAGAGAAGACTGGTGGTGACCTTGAGGAGGTCAATGAAGAGTTAGGCTGGGAGCTGGCCTGGCTGTCCACGTGGAAACTGAAGTCACCAGGAGATGAACAGGGAGACTGTGAGTCTGATCAGTTTCAGTGCATTTGGGGAAATGGAAAAAGGTTGCTAAGCGATAGAGAGGAGAGGGGCGGAAGATGGTAAATTTAGCACGGTGTTGTCAGACTCAACAGAGTTGGGATATTTACCTGAGGGTGGAAGAGAGTGTTGCAGAAGCAGCCTTGGAAAATGAGGATGTGGCTTTGAAGGTCTGGAAGGTGTGGAGAATCAGCCACCTTCTGGAGAGAGGGCCCCGGGGGAAGCAATGTCCTTAGGTTTCCCTTAAGGCCAAGACAGGTGGGAAATGTGGCTTGCATATGCCTAACCCAGAGCAGGAGTCTCTGAAGACTCACTGAAAAAGTCTGCGAAGTGAGAGGGGAGCAATGGGAAGTCAAATTAGAGAAGAGGAAGCACAGAGCAGTTTGGGCTGAGAGTAGGGGAGGCTTGAACACAAAGCAGGCTTGGAGCGCTAAAGCAGAGGGCAAGGATGACAGGGCTGGAGGCCCAGGGGCCTCAGCTGCACAAAGAGCTGCCTGGTGAGAAGGCATCTGAGGCACCTGGGTGGAGGCTGGAGGCGCAATCAAGCCAGGAAGTGGAGCCTGTGGGCTGGGGGGGGTCTGTGCCCCAGAGCAGAGGCTTCAACAGCAGCCCCAGGGGCCTCACAGACATCTTCCAGGGCTGAGTTGGGCCAAAAGAGCTGTCCTAGCTCCTATGTTCTCAGCCTCCACCTTGCCACACCAGTTTTCCTTTTACTCTGCTTTCCCTAGATGCCTTACCTCCCTCCCCCAGCACCCTTCCCCTCTCCTTGCATCTCCCCTGACCAGGAGCCATGGCAGCTTGTAACACTGGTAGTACCACGGGAAAAAAGAGTTTCTGTTCATTTTCCAGAATGACAGAAGCTTTGCCCTTCCAGAGGCAATTTTATATTTTAAAATTTCATAATAGAGATGGGCCAAGTTTTTGATTTTACCAATGTTGATAAAAGTTTTTGATGGAAATTTGTTTGCTTAATGAACCATATGAAGTATGATTTAATTTTTCTTAATGACTAAGAGGCCTCATGTCTGTTTTCAAAGGAGGGAGCATAATAGACAATAAATAAGTGAATGCGATGACAAGGGTGATCACTACAGACACAGTTATGCATCACATTATATACTACAGCTGATGCTTAAGGGACTCTTGGAATAGACCAATGTCAGCGTCCATGCTGCATTACTAGGGAGTCCCTAACAGCCCCAGTTGATGCCTCTTGGTCCGTTTTGTCGTTGTCATTGATGGTTCTGCCTCTTGCCTTTACTCCACCTATTACTTCTCTGGGCCTGGCGTGTCCTGCATCTTCTAATCAGTTGCTTCATTCTTCGCATCACTGTTTAGGTGAAGTCATGAAGGTCACTCTGCCTCCCTAAAGACATCACCCACTTAGACTTTGTGACTGCTCTTTGCTGCTCAGAGACCTTTGTGTCTTCTTCCAGAATTGGGACTGTATTCTGGCTGCTCGATATTGCCTGATTTTATTTATTTATTAAAAAAATATTTATTGACTACTTACTACCTGCCTGGCTCTGAGCTAGGAACTGGGGACAAACAAGAAAACAGAGTCTCTGCCATCAAATCCTGGAAATCACTCTGGTTCCATTCATAGAGATCTTCTGCATTCTCTTTCATAATTGCATGGTACTCTATTGTGTAATGTCCTGTACTCTCCTACATATGGCCATTTAGGTTGTTTCCAATATCTTACAATTATAGTCAATATTTATGCTCATATCTTAATTAGCATCAATTTTAGAAAATAAAATGATGTTCCATTTCATACTTTTCTGGGTAGATCTGTAAGTCTTGAGGTCCAGAGAGGGACAGCACTGAAATACATGGAAGACATTAGGGAATGGACAGCTGTGTGCAGTTCAAACTTAATGATGGAAAAGCAGCACTGTGGGGAAATGATGCTACATTATGGTGGATACAGCACTGAAAGGAAGAAAAGATGAATTGGAATATATTCTTTAAGTCAGTGGTCCCTAAAGAGGAGTTATGTGTACCCCAGGGGAAGTGCAAGTTAATCCTTTGGGGTACATGAATAAAATATTAGAACCATATATTTAAGTTTTAGCTAAATTGAAATAAATAAGTGTTACTATTTCTTAACACACAGACCAACAGTGATGACCTCACTATATTGGTGTCTGGTGACCACAAGACACTTGTATACTCTGTGCAAGGAGGGGCTAGCAGCGGAAACCTCACGTGATATTTTGTTCTCAGTGAACTGCAATGCATTGTACCCCAAGTGCTATAAGACATCACTGGTGTGGCTGGTTTCGTTAAAGCAAGAACAGTAAAACATTGAAGAATCTTTACAATACGTTTTTTATATTTGGCTGCACTGGGTGGTATGCGGGATCTTAGTTCCCTGACCAGGAATGGAACCTGTACTCCCTGCAGTGGAAGTGTGGAGTCTTAACCACTGGACCACCAGGGAAGTCCTACAGTACGTTTTATGAGATGAGGAGTGACCAGGAAAATTGTTTATATCTCATAGAAATGTACTGGTGAACGCATGAAAAATTACTTTGAAGAGTTGTGAACTTAGAGATGGAATTTAACATTTTTCTTTTACCAGAAGTGCTTCAAATTTACTTTCTATGACAATTTATGACAGTAATAGTTTATATCCAAGCATATATTTTCAAAAAAATAAACATACTTAATCTGCTCATTCAAAGTAACAAAAAGTGAGAAAGTAACAATGTTTCAAAAGCAACAGGTGCTTTTGAATAGTTATTTTGAAGGATGAACATGTGATTTTGTCACCAGAAAAAAAAGTGTGTCACCTATTAAAAAACTCATATCTGTACTTTTAAAGATAATTTAGAAACTATTTCTCTTAAAATTTTTCCAAAACAAGGGCTTTCAATGGGTTTTAAATCCAGAAGTTGTGAATAATAAAATTCAATGCCTTCTGATTAGTGTGCAAGAAGAAGTGGTTTATAGCAGAGACGAATGGAATTTCACTAGCCAAATTTCAGTGAAAGCCAGTATGTGCAGGCAATGATACACCTCTCCTATTTGGGTCTACACATGTTGTGAGATATCTTTTTCACTGTGGTCCTCCTTAAAATGAAGAATCAGGGTAGACTAAGCTTGGAACCAGCACTTTGAATTGCTGAATCACAATGTGTGAAGCCAAGATTTAAAAAGTAAATAAACATCTTCAATAACATTGCTCCCTCCATTTATCATTTGTTAATTTCAGTGGGATTAAAAAGACCTGTCAGAATGGCTATCATCAAAAAGACCACAAATAACAAATGTTGGCGAAGATGTGGAGAAAAGGGAACCCTTGAACACTGTTGGTGGGAGTGTAAATTGGTGCAGCCACTGTGGAAAACAGTATGAAGGTTTCTCAAAAAACTAGAACTACCATATGATCCAGCAATTCCACTCCTTGGTATGTATCTGAAAAAAATGAAAACGCTAATTTGAAAAGATACATGCACCCCAATGTTCATAGCAGTGTTATACAGTAGCCAAGATAAGGAAGCAATCATCAATAGATGATGGATAAAGAAGATGTGGTATAGGTACATATACAGTGGAATACTTCTCAGCCATAAAAAAGAAAGAAAGTTTGCCATTTGCAGCAACATGGTTGGACTTGGAGGGCATTATGCTAAGTGAAATAAGTCAGAGAGAGGAAGACAAACACTGTATGATGTCACTTATATGTGGAATCTAAAAAATACCACGAACTATTGAATATAACAAAAAAGAAGCAGAGACAAGAATAAAGAGAACAAACTAGAGGTTATCAGTGGCGGGGGGGGGTAGGGGCAATTAAGGGGTAGGGGAGTAAAAGGTACAAACTATCAGGTATAAAATAAACTACAAGGATATATTGTACAACACAGGGAGTATAGCCAAGATTTTATAATAACTATAAATGGAGTATAACCTTTAAAACTTGTGAATCACTGTATTGTACACCTGTAACTCATATAAATAATACTGTACAGCAACTATACTCCAATAATAATAAATGAATTAATTAACTAATCAATTAATTTTTAAAAAGAAAAAAGGGCTTTTCTCTTCTCAATAAACAAAATGTGTATTATTTTAAAATATGATTTATTTATTATTCATGCGTTCCCTAACAGTACATTAGTACTGTATGTTATTTGTAAATAAACCAACAAACACATGTAGGGGAGTGTGTTTAAACAATTTTTTACTATGAACCCCCATGTTCATTGCAGCATTATTTACAATAGTCAAGATACGGAAACAACCTAAGTGTTTATCAACAGATGAATGGTTAAAGGAGAACTGATATAAATATACAATGGAATACTACTCAGTCATAAAAAATAATGAAATTTTGCAATTTGCAGCAACGTGGATGGATCTAGAGGGCATTTTTCTAAGTGAAATAAGGCAGACAGACAAAGACAAATACTGTATGATTTCACTTATTTGTGGAATCTAAAAATCAAAACAAATGAACAAATATTACAGAACAGAAATAGCGTCCTAGATGCAGAGATCAAACAGGTGGTTGCCAGAGAAGAAGGTGTTAGGGGGATGAGTGAAATAGATGGAGATTAAGAAGTACAAAATTCCAGTTACAAAATAAATGAGTCACAAGGGTGAAATGTACAGAGTGAGGAATGTAGTCAATAATAATGTAATATCTTTGTATGGTGACAAATGGTAACTAGATTTATCAAGGTGATCATTTTGTAATGTATAGAAATGTCAAATCACTATGTCGTGCACCAGGAATTAACAGTGCTGTAGGTCAATTATACCTTAAAAACAAATAAACTCATAGAAAGAGAGATCAGATTTGCGGTTGCCAGAGGTGGGATGGTAAAATGGCTAATGGTGGTCAAAAGGTATAAACTTCCAGTTATAAGAAAAATAAGTATTAGGGATGTAAATTACAACATGATTAATATAATTAACACTGCTCTGTTATGTGTGAAAGTTAAGAGAGTAAATCCTAAGAGCTCTCATCACAAGGAAAAAAAATTTTTCTTTTTCTCTTACTTTGTATCTAAATGAGATGACGGATGTTTGCTAAACTTATTGTGGTAATCATTTCATGAGGTATGTAAGTCAAATCTAATCATGCTGTACACCTTAAACTTATATAGTGCTGGTTTCAATTACATCTCAATAAAACTAGAAGAAAAAAATCGATTTTTGACTGATTGTGATGTGTGAGCAAATACCTGGAGAGTACCTTCTAAAGAAAATATTCAACAAATGACCTTTGCATCATTAATATGACTAGTATAAATTTTTTAATTTTTTATTTTTATTTCCCAATTTTCAGAGAGGGTTGCTAATGGGGTAGTGTCCTATCTACCTGTAAAGGTGACCAATAGAACTTTGTTTGCACTCTCTCTCTCTACATAAATGATAGATATAGATATATAGATGATACGTAGGTGTATATAGTTATATACATATATATATATACACACACTCACGTAATGTTTCTTTTTTTAAACATTTGAGAATGAGTAACAGATTGTGTTCCTTTATTGCTAAATACTTTGGTGTATATTTTGTAAGAACAGGACATAATTATACTATAGTTATCAAAATAAGGAGATTAATGTTGATATTGACAATGGAACTTAAAAATGTTGATTTAATCTCATCAGTCAATAAATGTAAGACTGATGAAGTCAAAGTGAGAATAAATCAGATATCTTTCCTGGGTTGTCTCATCTATAATAGGAAAACTAATACATGCCTTACAGGTGTCACAAAAATGCTATGAATATTTTTAAAGTATTGAAAACACTTTGAAAAATGAAAAATGTCACATAAATTAAAGATTGTTATGATCATTTTCTTCAAATTTATTATTTGTATTTGTATATGTGTGTAGTTGTTCTTAAGTCTAATTATTGTAAGCACTGTTTTAAAGTGCTCGGCTATCTTAATTAAAAATAAAAATCTAATAGTTAAGCTTACAATTAGATTGAGAAGGGAAGTCTTAACATAGCCATAATATAATCTACAATTACAATGTGGAGCCCAGCAGCAAAACAGTGTGCATGGCAAGAGGTAGGAAGATCGGCATGAAGTACCTCCATCATGGGTCCGTGTGGATGGAGTGCGGTATCTCTGCCTCACCGTGTTTACTGAGAGGAACTGGGCTTGATTCATAGCTAGCGCAATTTACTGCTAATTACCAATAGTTTGCAGATTATCAGAGGTTAGGTGAGAGGGGGAGGAAAACAGCCATGTCAACTTAATGGCACTGTTACCAAGAATCCCCAAGGGACCAGGAACTCGGAAGCAAACTGGAGCAGAAATTTATAGGAGGTTGTTTTTCAACTTGACTCAGGTGGTAGGAACATCAAATGAACTATTTCAGTCTGCTTACTTGGTCCCTCTCTCTCTGTCTCTCTCTCTCTCTCTCCCCCACCCCCCACAGTCTCTCTCTCTCTCACTATAAATGCCTCTAGTCTCCCTTGAGAAGGTAAAAAGCTGTGAGAAAAGTCTTACCATAGAGGACAAAATGTTCTTAGACTGAGCGGAAGAAATAATACAGAATGTATTAAAAATGGGCAGGGGCTTCCCTGGTGGCGCAGTGGTTGAGAGTCTGCCTGCCGATGCAGGGGACGCGGGTTCGTGCCCCGGTCCGGGAAGATCCCACATGCCGCGGAGCGGCTAGGCCCGTGAGCCATGGCCGCTGAGCCTGCGCGTCCGGAGCCTGCGCTCCGCAACGGGAGAGGCCACAACAGAGAGAGGCCCGCGTACTGCAAAAAAAAAAAAAAAAAGAAAAAAAAAAAAGGGCGGACATTTCTGAGAAGACAGAGGGGAATTCCGGCAAGCGTAAAGTTTGAAGGAGAAAGAGAACAGAAACTTTCCATCCTTGGAGCTCTCTTCCCCGAGCCCTGAAGACCTTCCTGCTCAGGATGAATACAGATCTGAGGGAAAAGCAGCATCTTGTGCCCTTAAAAATAACCAAGAGAACTCCCAGACCTGAAGTTTTGAGAAATCCTGCTTTGAGCATCAGGCAAAGGACTAGAAGATGGTCACTCCTTCCTGAAGCTGATGGAAAAACCCAGCCAGATCTCACAAGGTAAATCAGGTTTTCTCATTTCTTCTTCTAGCTGAGGTTCGTGATTTTGGAAGAGACAGGAGGACAGGAGAAATGAACAGCTGGTTCTATAGATGCTATCCAAAAACAGGATTTGGTTCTCTAAACCATGGCTTGTGATACTAGAATGATAGGCTCTTGGCAAGAAGAAGAAGGCCTCTGTCAAAACCGAGACGAACATGTTTGGCAAGAAGCTCTATGATCCGATAAAGAGGACTTCAAAATGAAATTTAGGGAAGGGAGCAGGGAATGTACTCAGACAAAACTGTGACGATCTGGTCCTGCACATATCCCACTGGCCCCTCCAGATCCTCTCTCTCCCCTTCCCCCCTTACTCTGTGCCTGGGAATCTGACCATACAAGCTGAATCATTGGGCTCCTGTGCCTTCTATTTGTTTTGCACCCATGAGATCCACCTTATAGAAACTCTCTAAGTTCAAGTGACCACACCTTCTTCTTGCCCTTCAATCCTAGGACTGGCACCGGCTCCACACAGTTCCCATACTCAGGGTCCTGCATGATCTTGCCTCAGTTTCCCCAAAGCATGCTCTGCCCTTTGTAATATCTTTAATAACTGCTTCTCACATTGCCCTACTTGAGGATGCCAGCTTTATCTTCCATGACTGTGACAGATCACTGTATATGTGGAGGATGATGGGTGCAAGGTAGAAAAAACGGAGTATATGGGAGGAAGTGCCCAGTGATTTTCTATAGAAATGTGAAAGGGAAGAGAGACAGGGGTTGTGACAGTTGTGGCAGGAGCAGTGGTAGTTGTGGCTTCAGAAGACTGCATGGCAATGAATGTAATTTGGATGATAAAGTGAAGTGGACCTTCTTATTTGTATGGTTTGATGCAACACACGCAGTAAGGCTTGTGACTTCAGGGCAGGAGTTCTGAAAAAACTGATGGATCCCAGGAGTTTAAAATAGTACTACCTACCAGGAAGGTGTACACCTGTGTTTACTACCATTTATGGATGTCATGGATGAGGAGAGAGAAAGGAGGCATATGGGATCATCTACAACAGTGATCCTCAACTGGGGTTATACCCAACAGTTTTATACCCCAGGGAACGTTTGACAATGTTTGGAGACATTTTTGATTATCATGATGGCGGGGTGGGGTGCAAGGCGAAGGAGTTGTGCTTCTGGTATCTTGTAGGTTGAGGCCATGGATGCTGATAAACATTATAATGCACAGGACAGTCCCCATGACAAAGAATTATCCAGCTGCAAATGTCTATAGTCCCAAGGTTGAGAAACCCTGGTCCGTAACCTGGCTGGCCAGGTGAAAGCTATGGGCTGAGTATCTACTGCAATGGTGAGAGTGAAGTCGCTAGAATTACCTAGACCTGGTTTTGAAACCCAGCTTCATATCTTACTAGCTAGTGATCTTGGACAGGTAACCTAACCTCTCTAAGCTTCAGTTTCTTATCTTTAAAATGAGGGAAATTAGCCCCACACCTAGAGCTGTTGTGAGGATTAAAAGAGGCTGGATGTGTCAGGTGGTTAGCACAGTGCTGGACAAATAGTTCAAGTTCCCAACAGGTGTTAACTCCATTACGGAAATTGTCACCTTCCCAGCACAGATTTCACTCCATTTAAACTAATTTATGAGGCAAGAGGGAAGTTTCAGCAGAGCTCATAGGTTTCATGAGTAGGTGGTGATATGGTGCATCTACTTTGTGAAAATTCATTCAGCTACTTAGGATCTAAGGGCTTTTCTGTACCTATGTTATAATCAATGAAAAGTTTACTAAAACACTTCATGAAAGTCTCATTCCGCCTTCCTCTAAAAGAACCTTCAATATCTAATAAATTCTTGAGTTCCCTTGCTAATGATTCAATATCTCAGAAGGGGGAAAATGCAGTGAAGGAAATGGTTACTTTCTGCTCTTTGACCCAAACTGCCAAACTGGAAAGAAAGAAGTGAAATTGACATGGAATTGACAGCTGCCTGGGCCACAAGGGACCATCACATGATGGTGTAGGAAAAGAATGCTTGTCCAAGTTCTCACATAGACCCTAGATTTTAAGGAAACAGAATTCAAAAAGTTTGAAGAAAGAATAGTTGTGACTCATAGTCTGAATTCAAAAAGGAAGGTGGCTTAAGCTCTAACTCTTTGGTCACAAGTTATGGTGAACAGGACCGGGCTGTGGCACCTAAGGAAACAGGTCAGTTGCCATGGAGGGTGTTCCCTGATGACTTCAGGTCTTTAAAGGATCCACACAGGGTGAAGTAGGAATACACAACCCCAGGGCAAACACAAAGAATGACACAAATGGATACAATGTGCCTGTACACTGAAGAACAGAATTAGTGGAGGCCTGCGAAGGATACTAATAGCAATTTAAAAGGCATTTTAGGTATGGAAGTTGGGAGACAGACAAGGAAGCATATGTACAAGGCTCAATTTTAGTGTTAACAGCAACACAAAGAAGGCAGAACAATTCATTTCATATTTTTCTTTAATCTTTTCTATCAAGAAAAGTGATCTTCAGGTGATAATGGCCAGCATGATATTGGCTAGAAAGGATTTGAGCACTAACTGGTTGAATGAATAGGAAGAGCCCACCTGATTCACTGTAAATAGATTCAAATCTGCTGGCTGGATGAAAGATGTGCAGATGTGCCTGGGAAAACTTACGTAAAACTTAAGGTGAATGGGGCGTGCGGACCTGTGCTAAAAAACTTAGGAAGGACAAATGATGTGCTTACTCTTAAAAGTGGGAAACATATTTTAGAAATTAACACCCTGTGAGCTTGATGCTGATCCCTGACAAAATTCTAGGCTGCTTTAATTAACAGACAGTTTGTGAGTCCTTGGGGGAACAAAGGAGTAAAAATCTCTGGACTCAGCATGATTTTCCAAGGAAAGGAGTTATATTAATCATCATCAACATTTACTGAGCAACCACCATACGCCAAGCTCCAAGCATGTCACTCATTCATGCCTCAAATAGTCCTGTGATGCAAATGCTACCAATATCTCCATCTTCCAGATGAAGAAACAGAGGCACAGAGGGGTCAATTAACTTGCTGGAGGTCACACAGCTAATTTGTGACAGAGCTGGAGCTCAACAAAGTAGGCTGATACTGGAACCTCTTCTTTCTTCATTGTGATTTTACAAAGCTATTAATAATGTGTATCAACATATTGTTCAGGACAAAATGAGGACACGCAGGCCACCCTGTACTACACTGAGGAAGAATAGCACTTTAGCAGTTACAGCAAGAGAAGCTTGACTGAAGCATCCCTGCCAACCTGGAAGCTCCTGGGACAATATGTTAGTTTGCATCATTAACTATTGGTGATATTTGACTGTTTTGACCTTTAAAAATGGTAGTTTCATATGTTCAGCCTATTACTTGCACCTTTCTTGTTCAATATTTTTGTCAAAAAACCTACATGGATATGTATAGTGCTTGCTGAACCACTTTCAGATGACCCATAGCTGGGATTGATAACTAGTGAGATAGGTGATAGAAATGTGATTCAGGAATATCTTTACAGTTCAAAGGGTAGAGGCCTAAAACTATGATAAAATGAATTTTAACAGAAACAAATGTGAAACTCTAGATTTGGTTTCAAACACTCAGTTTATGCAAGTGAAGGATGAGAGAGCCCTGACTTAACTGAAGTTCCTATGAAAACATGGGATTTTGGGGTTTCCACCAGCTTATTTGAGTCCCCAGGTGATAAAGCAGCTGGGAGCTGAGGCAGTCCTGAGCTGTGTAAATAAGCCCACCTCATCCTCAGGCTCTGTCTGGGGGACCAAAGTGCCAGGGTGGGCAGAGCCCTGACAGGAGGAAGGTGTTCAAAGAAGGGTATTTGCTGTACACAGAACAGGTGAGAGAACCTAGAATTTTTAGCCTGAGGACACTTGGGGAAACCTGATAACAGCCTTCAAATATTTAAAGGGCTGCTATTCCTACAATCAAGAAACATTTTCTGAGCACCTGCTGTGTGAAAGGAATTGTGCTGTGTCCTCTGAGAGACTGAGAAGTGAGGAAGGATGCTCTCCGATCTCAAGAGATGTGTGAATAGACAGGGGTCGGCTGCCACAGAGGCAACTAATCTAGGGGATAGGAAACAGTTGCTGTGCTATAGATGCACTTAAACCAGAATAATTGTGTGGGTTTTTTTTTTTTGCAGATATTTGCAGTAAAAAAGTTTCAAATATCAAAAAGAAAGGAGTAGGGACTTCCCTGGTGGTCCAGTACGTAAGACTCCGTGCTCCCAATGCAGGGGGCACAGGTTCGCTCCCTGGTTGGGGAGCTATATCCTGCATGCCGCAGCTAAGACTCCACATGCCACAACTAAAGATTTCTACATGCTACAACTAAGACACAGCACAGCCAAAATAAATAAATAAACATTTTTTTTAAAAAAAGAAAGGAGTAGTTTATTTGTAAGAGATATTAGAAGACAACGGGAAACAATTTGTTTAATTATAAGGAAAATATTTTTAAGTAAGAGTCTTCTAAGAATGGAGTAGATGGCTAGGGGAGAGAGTGAACCTAATGTAGGCATTCAAGAGACCCACCTGTCAGGATGTTCCTGCCCTGGGCGGATGGGTTGAGCAAACCTCCAAGACTATCTTCCAAATTATGAGTCTCCGACCCTCTGAAAATAATCAGGTTGAGAACAGAAATGATATCACTGTTGGGAGCACCAAACCTGCCATGTGTTAACTCTTGTGTGTTAGCCATCATTAAGCCTAACACAGATTTGGTGCTCAAGTGATATTTGGTCATGGAATCCAAGTTTCTTCTACTCTGTGTAGTTATAAAGCAGACTCTGGTTTTGAGAGCAGTTCATATTTCCAGAGCTGGAAATGGCCTTTTAGCTAGTCAGCTGCAGCACCCATTTTACAGATGAGGACAGCAGAGTGGAGAGGGGCTCACTGCCTTGCCTGAGAGGTTACAGAGGCTTCCTGTTGGACCCGCAGCTAAATTCCTACTCTCTCCAGTCCAGGCCACTTTCCATTAAATTCTCTGCTGTCTTATTCAGCTTCATGAAACCAAAACAGACAAATGAAAATAAACCTCTTTTTTAAAATTTTTATTTATTTATTTATTTTTGGCTGTATTGGGTCTTCGTTGCTGCACGCAGGCTTTCTTTAGCTGCCGCGGGCGGGGGCTACTCTTCGTTGAGGTGCTCTAGGCTCACAGGCTTCAGTAGTTGTGGCGCACGGGCTTAGTTGCTCCGCAGCATTTGGGATCTTCCTGGACCAGGGCTCGAACCCATGTCCCCTGCATTGGCAGGTGGATTCTTAACCACTGCACCACCAGGGAAGTCCCAATAAACCTCTTTTAATTGTATTTACTACCAGACTCATTTGATAGTGATTTCCTGAAGCACAATTATCTGTGGTCTTACTTGGAAGCACTCTACTTTTCAGTCTTTTTCCCGTGCATGCACACACATGCACATGCAGACAGATTCCAACAAGATCTAGCTTGTTGGAAGAAGGAAGAAGGAAGAAGCCACCCCTTCGATGTGACTTGAAGGTCAAGGTGTTCTGGGAACCCCCTCCCCCAGTCTTAGAAAACCACTTCCTTCATCTGCCACAGGATCCAGGGCCTCTCGTGTAGACTCGTCCCTTGGTGCCCCCTCCAGGCTCCCCACAGACTCCTAGGAGGGGTTCCACGTTGAAACCTTCATAACTTAGGTTGAATGAGGGGCCATAAATCACCTCTTCTTTGTGACAGCAGGTGTGCCATGAGAGCAGCACGAGTGGTTGGGGGCTGCATTTCAGGGAGCAGAAAGAGTGAAACAGCAGGGTCAGCAAAGCCCATCTCACCAACCTGATGATTTTCCCCTGCAGTTAACTCATAATTATCTTCATCACGTTCCATGACAATCCATTGGATTTAAGCTATAATCTACATGTTAGCATTTTCCCTCAGAAAAAAAAAAAAAGACTGTTCCTCTAGTATTTCCTGGTATCCTGAAGGTAAGAGTGCCTTCCTTGAACTCAACAGAGAGTGGAAAGAGGCGGCTTGAATGCTGGTGAGACACCAACAGGGAATTTTGCATTGGAAAATCCCAATCTCCACAAGGACTCAGATTTCTTATGACAAAAGTTTGATCGCTGACCCTCCAACGAATCACGCTGAAAATGTATATATAGCACCTGGGATTTACCAGGCTCTTGCCCACTTATTTTATCCAATCTGTTAGCATTTTCAGGTGCCAGGGCATGATAGGGACCTATTTTCTCATAAGACTGTTGCCCGGGTGCCTAAGTGCCTTAATTGATTCTTAAAATAGGTTTACGTCTCACAACTGAGAGGCAAATATTTTCCTGTTTCTCTTTTGCATCCAGTTTCAAGTTCTTGCTGGAGCAGTACAGTGATGGTCAGTAAGGTTTTCATGTCTTCCTCTCTCATGAAAACTCTTGTTTTCTAGGTTGTTGGGATTATGGGTGATTTTTAAAAATCCTTTCAAAAACGTTCTTTAATGATGTTGATATAAAATTCTTTGAAAAATAAGCATTTCTTACAAGGTTACAAAAAAAGTCTTTTCCAGGAGGAAAAACAATACTGTGGAGAGTTTCCAGCCTAAGGGCATGGGAACAACAAACAAATGGATCAAAAAATGCCAATTTCACAAACCAATAAGGAGATGGCCAGATAGCTAATTTCTGTGAATAATCAAGCATATAAAAGTTATGTAGATAAATCTTACACATAATTAATTAAATACTGCAATTATTTTTCATCTATATTATTCTGGTGTCCAGCAGATGAGGACTCAAAGAAAAACGACTCAAGGGGCATTTCAAAGCCATTGTTTATGTCAACACAGTGTTGCACCTGAAGAAAGCATTAACATCCCATCTTAGCTATCAGACCTGATCCGGTTTGTGCTCCATTTCTGCAGGGCTGTGAGTGACTAGGGTTAATCTGATAAACTGATCTATGTTAAGGTGATTGTGGCTGGTAATGCCTCATGACTCTTCCCAGATATTGTGTTTTTTACCATGATGTTTCATGTTTGAATCTAAAGGAGTTTGTCAATTTCAGGTCCTTGGAAATTCAAGTCAGTGGAGGCTGGCCAAGGAGAGACTTGCACTTTATGGGCTGGGCAGCTCCTCCCTCCAGTTCCCTCCAGCTCAAGGATTTCCTATGTATGATTAGTGATGGGGACCTCAGTCCGTTAGGACTTTGATGGCTTTGGGGTCTGTAATAGGCTGAAAAATAGCCCCCCCACCACCCCGCAAGAGATACCCACATCCAATCCCTGGAACATGTGAATGTTACTTTAAATGGCAAAAGATGTGATTAAGCATTTTGATTAAGTTAAGAAGCTTATCCTGGTATACCCAGATAGGCCTTAAATGCAATCCCATGTATCCTTGTAAGAGCAAGACAGAGGAAGCCTTTTTTTAAATTTAATTTTATTTATTTATTTATTTATTTTTGGCTGTGTTGGGTCTTTGTTGCTGCACGCGGGCTTTCTCTAGTTGCATTTAGCAGGGGCTACTCTTCGTTGTGGTGTGCAGGCTTCTCATTGCAGTGGCTTCTCTTGTTGCGGAGCAGGGGAATCTAGGCGCGTGGGCTTCAGTAGTTGTGGCGCATGGGCTTCAGTAGTTGTGGCGCATGGGCTCAGTAGTTGTGGCTCGCCAGCTTAGTTGCTCCACGGCATGTGGGATCTTCCTGGACCAGGGCTTGAACCCATGTCCCCTGCATTGGCAGGTGGATTCTTAACCACTGTGCCACCAGGGAAGTCCCCAGAGGGAGCTTTAAGAGACACACAGAGAAGATGATATGAAGATGAAGCAGGGAGAGATGTGGCCACAAGCCGAGGAACGCTGACAGCCCCTAGAAGCTGAAAAGCAAGGAATGGACTCTCCCCTAGAGACTCCAGAAAGAGTGCAGCCTGCTGACACCTTGACCTCAAACTTCCAGCCTCCAGAGCTGTGAAAGAACAAATATTTATTGTTTAAGCCACCAAGGTTGTGATAATTTGTTCCTGCAGCCCCAGGAAACAAATACAGAGTCTGTTGGTCTTGGTTTCTGGCTTCAGCTGTTAATTCTGTGTAGTCTCAGACATAGTTTGTTCTGAACTCAGTTTCTTCTATATAAAAGGAGACCATAGGTATAAGGCATCTAGTATATAGTGTTTGTCACCCAGTAATACTTCATGAAATGTTGGTTTTATGGGAAAAAAAAATAACTCAGTGGTTAAAGTTGCCATCAGTATGTCCACACACGATGAGGTTCTCATCTTAGAGACATTCTATAAGCTTGTATGAGAAAAGTGCAGTATTTGCTGGTGGGTGGGAGGGGGAATGGGCACATAAATGGGTGATGGGTGAGGGAGGGAGGTGACAGAGGTGAAATAGAGTCAGTGGGTAAGAAATTGTGTCTGAGGTCAGTGAAGGGATCACAAGAGTCTTGTATGATTATAGAGTAGATGGACAAAGGCCCTTAGAATTTTTTTTTTTTTTTTTTTTTTTTTTTTTTTGCGCTACGCGGGCCTCCCCCTGTTGGGGCCTCTCCCGTTGCGGGGGCCAGGCCCCGGGCCCCCAG